>NC_046162.1:49363333-49413333 GCF_011064425.1 Rattus rattus
TGGTGCGCAGCGGGCATGCGCTGTCCCCGGAGGGAGGGCCACCCCCGTGCATGGCGAGGCGGGCGCGCTGCGCAGGCGCAAATCTCGCTACAAAAAGCCTGCGCCACCGCCGCCTAAGTGCTCAGAACCCGTCCGGGCGGCCTCCAGGAAAGACCTCCCAGAATAAGAAGAGAAAGGCCGGAGGAGGGAAAGGTGGGGGAGGGGAGGAAGGAGGAAGGCGGAGAAACGAAAAGGGCCGAAAGAAAGCCTTCTTTCCCTTTCCGGAGATTCGTCGGCTCCCAAAAAGGAAACAAAAGAAGGGAGGAAAGGAGGAGGTTGTGGGAGGGAGGAAGAAGAAAAGGGGTAACGAATAAATAAGTAACCGGGATCCTGAACGGCAGAGGTTACGGCAGTTTGTCTCTCCCCCTTCCGGGAGCCACCTTCTTCTCCAACCGTCCCGGTCGCGCTCTCGGCGCTTCTGAGGAGAGAACTGGCTGAATGACGCCCTTTATAGATTCGCCCTTGTGTCCCGCCCCTTCCTTTCCCGCCCTCCCTTGCGCTACGGGGCCGCCCGCACCGGCCTACATGGAGCGCGCGCGCCAGAGTTGTTGACGCCAGGGTTCCGGCTCCCTGGTTGGGTGTTCTTTCTGACGCGACAGGAGGAGGAGAATGTTTCTGAGCCTGCCGCCCCCCTCGCCGACTTCCCGTACACTCAAGCTGACGGATTACAGAATGGAGGATAAAGTTAAGCCATCTTTACTCAGCTTTGGCGTCCACGCTCATTTTCAGCTAAAGTCTCTCATTAATTTCCCCCCCCAACCCGGAAAATGGTTTGTTCTACGCATCGGTAAAGAAGGCGGGGCCTGTCGGGTTCTCCGGAGCTTGTTCCGGGGGAGGGCTGGAGGGAGGGGCCGCACGGCCCTCGCTCATGAATATTCAAGATTCTCTGAATATGCATAAGCAGACAAGATGGCGCGTCCAATCTATTGGAAGTAGCCGATATTTGTGGACAGGCCTCCCAGGGTGATGGGGCACCGCCTGTCCTCTAATAGAGAGCTTTACGGAACCTTGGCGCTAGATATCCCGCCCAAGCCTTTCCTGAGCCAGGAGGCCTATTATGAAAGTAGGATGGCTTCAACTCGGAGCAGCAGGTCACGCGACCGCGACAATCTGAGAAAAGCAGATTAGCGGTGGGGCAGAATACGAATGTCTTGGGGAATTTGGGGTCAAGGAATGTGAACTTTTAGGAAATCCTACACCTTCCAGACTACTTCAGAAATGAGGTGGTGGCTGAGTGTTTCAAGGGATTCTCCAATAAGAGCGTGTTTCCACCCTTACCAAAGCAAAGCACTGTACAGCCAACCACAGTGACTCATGCTTGATGTCAATGTTACGTCACCACTTGGACAGGGAGCACCACCACTGAGGACAGGGAGCATCACCACAGAGGAAAGCAAAATACTGCCAAAGGGAAAAGACATTCCCCTCCCCGCCAGTGCTGGCTGTTTGCCTGACAAACTGCATTCTTCGTTCTTCATCTCCAGTGCTCTTCTCTTTCCTGCCTGTGGGATTAATCCCCATGGCCCACTACCAGGCTTCCTTAGTCCTTTGGATCTGAGACATCACTGCTTAATTATAACCTTATTCTCTGTAACCAGCCCAAATTCCATACTCTGGTTCCTGTACTTGCTTCCCGTCTTCCCTCTCCACCTAGCCCCGAGTCACCCTCCTAGGGCATTCCTCTCAACACCATTTTGGTTTTTTGTTTTTTTTTTAATATTTTTTATTCTGTGTGTAAGCATGCCACAGCGCATGTATAGAGAGGATAATCTAATCTGTAGAAGTCGGTTCTCTCCATCTACCTACCATGTGAGAGCAAGCTTGGTAGCACTAGCCTTTACCTGCTGAGCCTTCTCACTGGTCCTCCACACCAGTTCTTTGCCAGGCATTTGTTCTTCCATGGTTTTTATTCCTGTCTCTCCTATTTACCCTTGTCCCACCCTCCCCCAGGCTCTCAAGTTTGATTTCACTCCTCCACTTGCCCTTCCTTATCACAACTGAAGTTCTGGGCAGTAATGATGGCAATGCTGCCCAACACAACCCCTGCTCCCATGATGTCAGAAGGCGCCACAGTCTCATAAAGCACGTAATACTGCAGCATCAGGGCTACCACGACCTCAGAGTGCAGGACAGCACATACCAGGGCAGGGTGGGCCTTGGTGACTGCATAGCTGACACATACAAAGGAAACCAACGCAAGGAGCCCCACTGCCACCATACAGCTCCAGCTCAGAGTGTCTTGTGGTAGCACGGGGGTCTGTAGCACAAAGAGGCCTGGTACAGAGACTATTAGCCCCACCAGGCCAAATAGGAAGGCCACAGTTGGTAGGCAGGAGGGGAAGTGTAGAGAACGGTAAACCTGCAGCCCCAGCGACAGAGCCAGACCTCCCAGGAAAGCCAGTACATAGCCCAGGGCTGTGTAGAGGCCAGTAGTCCCCTCTTGCAATGTCCCTAGTCCAGGTCCCACAATGATGATTAGTCCAAGGGTGCTGCCAAACAGACCACACCAGGCATAGCCGCTGAGACGCTGGCTCTCGAGGCAGAGTGCAAGGAGGGCCGAGCACACGGTGGAAGAACCTTTTCGAACAGTGACTGCGTTGCCGGCGGGCACCACCTGAACGGCACTGTAGGCACAGCCAATGCTGAGGACATTGAGAATGGCATGAAGGAAGGCCCGAACCCGAACATCAGGAGGTCCCAGCAGTGGATCACCACGAAACTTAAGTATCAAAGCGATGGGAAGGTGGAAGAGGCATCGAAAGATGAGCAGCTCCAATGAGGGCAATTGGGATGTCTGGTAAGCCATACGGGAGAATGGGCCCACGAAGCCAGCAGACAGGCCTCCACCCAGCAGGGCCACAAACAGGCCTTTGGTGGCATTGGAGGGCCCGCAGCGATTGTGATGGTTCGAAGTGAGGCTGGATGGAGTGGAGGGCGGCGATGGCTGGGTGAAGTCAGGTAAGTTGAAATAGGGATGACTGGCAGCCTGTTAGGGAGAAAGGAGCTTGGACAGGAGGGCAACCACAGCCTGGGCAACGAGGTAGGGTGAGTGGTAGGCTGAGATCGTGGACCCTTCAGGATGGAAGAACTCCTAGGAGCTAGAAAGGGCCTGAAGATGGATGAGGTGGTACAGAGTGGGCCTTGAGCATCTAAAGCAGGAGGCAGGTAGTGAATAGTCCTGGAGCATCGAGTTTCTCTGGGTCGTTGTTCCTGGGAGGAAAAAAAAGAGGACCCAGGGATACTCTGCTCGACTGTGGAAAGGGAGTTAGCTTCAGAGCTGTGATGTCACAGGCTCCAGGGATTTGTGGGTCTCACTTGTTGGTGTCGCCAGGGCCACTGGGAAATTTAGAGGAGGAAGGGAAGAGGAACATCTAGATACTGAATGTTGCCCCCAGTTTCCCCTTTGCCCCAAATACTCACCATCTCTTCTTGGACTTCCTCCTCTCCTCCTGGGTCGGGTTGCCTGGTCCCCCGCAGAGCTTCAGCCATTGTGACTTGCTTGGAATGGGGCTGGGATTCTTCCCTGGAACCTTCCCGAGGGGGCAGGGACTATTCTCTCATTAATTCCAGCTTGGGTTTGTTGTTGTTGTTTATTTTGGGGGGTTGGTTTGTTTCCTTTTGGTTTAGAGTGAATTTTGAGGGTGAGAGGGTAAAGAGGCTCTTTCTATAGGCCAGGCTATTCTGGAATTCACTATGTTGTCCAGGCTGATTATAGCGGCCCACCACTCCAGGCTGGTTTTCTGCCTTTGTTGCTATGACTCCAAGTTCATTCTCACTCTCTTTCCCTCCCCCTCCCCTACACTGAAACTGCTTTTGGTTTGGTTCTTTCCGTTTACCTTTTGCATCATTTTACAAGGACTGTTGCTTTTTGGTTTCTGTGTATGTGTGTGTTCATGTCCCTAAAAGCCCGAGGGTAACATTAGGTATTTCTCTTCAGGCTTTTTTTAAAGATTTATTTATTTATTATATATAAATACACTGTAGCTGTTCAGAGACAATCAGAAGAGGCATCAGATCTCATTACAGATGGTTGTGAGCCACCATGTGGTTGCTGGGAATTGAACTCAGGACCTCTGGAAGAGTAGTGGTGCTCTTAACTGCTGAGCCATCTCTCCAGCCCGCTTTTTTTAATTTTTAAGGTTCTGTCCACTTTTTTTTTTTCGTTTTTTAAGCATGGTCTTTTTAAAAAAGATTTATTTATTTAATATATATGAGTATAGCTGTCTTAGACACACCAGAAGAAGGTATGAGATCTCATTACAGATGGTTGTGAGCCACCATGTGGGTGCTGGGATTTGAACTCAGGACCTCTGGAAGAGCAATCACAATGCTCTTAACCACTGAGCCATTTCACCAGCCCTAAACATGGTCTTTTTTTTTTTTTTTAATATTTTATTTATTTATTATATATGAGTACATTGTAGCTGTCTTCAGACACACCAGAAGAGGGCATTGGATCTCATTACAGATGGTTGTGAGCCACCATGTGGTTGCTGGGATTTGAACTCAGGACCTCGGGAAGAACAGTTGGTGCTCTTAACCACTGAGCCATCTCTCCAGCCCCTAAACATGGTCGTCCCCCCCCCCCGGAGCTGGGGACCGAACCCAGGGCCTTGCGCTTCCTAGGCAAGCGCTCTACCACTGAGCTAAATCCCCAACCCTTCTAAACATGGTCTTTAGTGGCAAAAACTTGCTCAGGAGGTTAGGTGACTGGTCAGAGACTTCGAGGGATCCACCTGCCTCTCTGTCCTCTATTTTCTGAGGCATACAACGTCCCTACTTGGCTTTTCTTCCTTCCTTCCTTTCCCTCCCTCTCTCCCTCCCTCCCCCTTTCTTCCTCCTCACCATCCCTCTTTCTCTCTCCTCTCTTTGTCAGTCTGTCTTTCTTTGTTTCTGAGTGAACATGTTCTGCCATATATATGTGGGCACACACATGTAGTACAACGTGGAGGTTGGAGAAACCAGCAATACTCACTTCCTCCCTGTCCGAGACAGTCTTTTGCTCTGTGCTTCTGTAAACTCCAGAGTGACTGACCTGAGAACTCCTGGGATTCACCTATTTTTTTTTTTTTTAATGAGTTCTGGGGCTCAAACCAAGGTCTTCATGCTTGTGTGACAGGCCTTTACCAAGTGAGCTATATCTGCCTTGTTTGTTCTTCTTTTTAGATTTAACTTTGTGTGGGTGAGTGTTCTGCCTGCTTGCATGTTTGTATGCCACTTGCCTGCCTGGTGCCCTTGGAGGTCAGAAGATGTCAGCTCTCCTGAAATGAGTTACAGACAGGTGTTTGTAGACCACCAGGTGGGTTCTGAGATTTGAATCTGAAAAAGCAACAGTACCCTTAAACACTGAGCCATCTTTGTAGCCTCAGTTTCTTTTTTAAAATATTTGGTGTGTGGACAGGTGTGGTGGCTCACACCTTACATTTGGAAGGCAGATGCAGATCCCTGTGAGTCCCAGGCCAACCTGATCTATATTGTGAGTTCCATGCCAGTCAGGAGTGAGAACTACATGGTGAGGAAAAAAAATGGGAAAGAAAAGAAGAGTGTATGTGGTTATGTTCATGCAAGTGTGCAAGTTCAACCATCTCTCCAACCCCCAAATTTATTTTATTTTTAACTATGTATATACGTCTGTATGGGAGTATGTGGATGAACTCAGGAGCCTGCAGAGGCCAGAGATATCAGATCCCATGGAGCTGGAGTTATAGGGGGTTGTGAATTTGGATGTTGGGGAGAATCGAACTCTTGGGTATTCTGCAAGAGCAGTTCTCTCTCGTAACCATTGAGCATTTTCTCTAGGCCTCAGGGGATTTTTCTTTGTTTGTTTGTTTGTTTTGATTTTTGCCCAGGCTGGTCTCCAATATGTACCCTGTGGAATCTGACGTTGAAATCTTGGTCCTCATGCCACTCTCTCCCAAGTGCTTGGGATTATAAGCACGGGGCACAGGTGTTTGAAGGAGTGTGAGGATGGGTTTTTATTGCTGTAAGGCTTGTATAGGCTGAGTGGCTTGGGACTTGCTAATAGACCAGCATGTACTTGAGCTTGCAGCGGTCTCCACTTTGCTGCCCTAGTGCAGGCATTACAGGCTTGTACCATGCTCTACAGGGAGAGTTTGCTCCTCTTTCCCCAGAAGTGGTTGTTTTTGTTTCTTTAGGGGGTTGTTTGTTTTGTTTTGTTTTGTTTTGTTTTTTCAAGATAGGGACCTCACTATGTAGCCCTGGCTGACTGGACCTTGCTGCTTAGATCGGGTTGGCCTCCAAGTCACATAAATCCACCTGCCTCTGCCTCTGCAGCCACATCATGCCAGGCCTCTCCAGAGTTTGTAATTTTGCAACCAGGGAGCAGTCTTAGAGGACTGTCCCATTGAGGTTTCAGGAATGTTTCTATGTATGCCACATTTCTCATGCTTCCACCGGTGTGTGGTTAGTGTTGTGCCGGAAGCCCTCGCCAAGGCCTCTGCATTTATATGCAAGGACACAGAAGTGAATCTTTCCACTGGTGGAGGTGAAGTTCCAAGCTTTGTGTTTATCTGTGCTAATGATCCTCCTTTCTACGGGGTTGAGCTCTTCCTTGCCAGTGGGTCGACCCTAGGCATTCCTGAAGGTGGGTGCCCCCAGGGTTGTGAGGATGCTCACTTTGGATCTATAGGTTCCCCTGGGCCCACATTTGAATCTGCCATGTTGTAAGTTTGCGGCTCCAGAGAACGTGTGTGGTGTGCGTGTATGTGGTGAACAAATGTGCACACATAGCGTGCTCGACGTGTTCGAGGTGATGTGACCCCTGAGTGAAGGGTGTACAGAGGGAAGGGCGGGCGTAGGGTTGAGTCCCTTCCCAGGGAGTGAGTGGTCTAGGGCAATGCAGTCCAGTCACTGCCCCGCAAGGTGTGCACCCTGCGGGAGGCCCTGAGTCGTTTCCCTGTGCGGGATCCACCGGGCCTCGGCCATCAGACTACAGAGTCCTGAGTCGGTGTTGGCTGCGCTTTGCTGGCTTCCTCTCGGCAGCAGCGGCGGCACTGGGGGGACTGTTTCCGGGGTGGGGTGGGGGAGGACCGGGACGGGGGAGCCGATGATGTCAGCGGCGGCGGCGGCGGCGGCGGCGGTGGGGCTGGGCCGGGGCCGGGCGCTGGGGGGGCGGGACCGGAGCCGGAGCCGAAGCCCGAGGAGGGCGAAACCCAAGCGGCCGGGGGTGGCCACGGGGATGAGCCGGGCCTGGCGGACGAGGCGCCATCGCAGTCAGGTGGGCCCCGGGGCGAACCGGGCAGGGCTAGGGAGGATGCCCCCTCTCCGCTGCCCGGCGCCACAGGGGCCGGAGCCGCGCCCCGCGACCGCTCCCCTTCCAGGTTGATCTAGGGGCGCAGGGGTCGGGGGCTGTAATAGGCCCCGCCCCTGAACGCGCACGGCGCTGGGGAGCAACTTAAGGGCGCCCTGGTATGGCGTCCAGCTAGCCGCGACTGGGGGACTCGGTCTCCTGGGGCCGAGAAGAGGGTCGTAATCACTCCACCTAGGAAGGGTTAAATTCTGCAGCCCAATGCCCCCTCCCTCTGTGGGGCAGGTTGGGGGTGGGGTGGGGCGGGTGTGATCCCGGGCAAGCGCTGCAAGCTGCTGGGAGGGCGATGGCGTAGGAGCCAGGCAGAGAGGGGGAGGGGTGGCCCTCTGAGCGCCCCAGAGTTGGGGTGTGCAGGGTGCGCAGTGCGAGCAGGGGCCCAGAACCGCCGCGCCGTCGGGGCAGGGTTGTTGCTGTGAGTCCTGGAGATTGTACCTCCTGCGGTGCTGTGGGGCAAGGTAAACTACTGCTCCTGGGCAACACCGTTTGCCAGTCTGGCACCGAGGGGTCTGCCAGGGCCCTCCCTGATCCATAGAGATAGAAAGCCAGAAGGGGTACTTACTGGTACAGAATTACAAGATATGGCTCTGTGGCTTTAGGTGACAGCTACCTTAAGTGTGGTGTCTGAGGTTGTGTATATAGTTTTTGTCAGCATGTTTTCTTATATGTATGTCTATGTCTTATGTTGCACATATGAATGTTTATGTTTGTTTTCTGAATAGCTGGCATGGTGTGTGTGTGTGTGTGTGTGTGTGTGTGTGTGTGTGTCCGCGCGTGTGCACGCGCGCACCTGTGTATGTGCGTGCGTTATGGCGGGCACCAGAATGCAGGACGTACATACCCATTTGAAGAGTACTGTCAGTTGTGGACATTTGAATCAAAAGGTATCACGCCTGAGTTCCATTTCTGTAGTCCTGATGAGGTGTGGTCCAGTTGTGTAGAGGACAGAAAGGCGGATGGATTTGTGTGTCTGTGATGAGCAAGTTTCGTGGGGGCTGCATGTCTGGAACTCAGACCTAATAATCATCAGGAACATGAGAAACTGAAGCCTGTGGGTCAGCTGTCACTGGTGTGAGGTGAGGGGTTTTGGGTGGGACATGCAAGACGTGTTTATGGGATCATGGGCAGCCAAGCACGGGAAAGGTTGCGTGTTTGCAACATTCTCCACGGGATTCTTTTGTGACGTTGTTTGTGGGAGCCTGTCTGGGCTGTTGGGCTGGGAGACAAGCTGGTCAGAAAACACTTAGGAGGAGGTGGCGTGACAAGGGCAGTGTGGGCCGCAGACCCAGGAGACCAGTGGAAAGCTTTGTGTGTGCACGTGCCTACCTTCTGTGTGCTTAAGTGACGGGTGTAGGGCTGCCCAGGAGATGTTATGGGAAAGTTGGGAAATAAATATTAGGCAGGTCAAGAAGGGCAGGCATGGGTGCTATTGGGTGGCATGGCTCTCCTTTTGCAGAGTCTCTGTGCTTGCCCTCACCCAGAACATTAGGGCCACAGGGAGGAAAAGTCCTGGCTCCCACAAGGGAAGTGAGCTTAGACAGAGCGGCTCCTGGGTCATGTTTATGTAAAGGCCGGGTGTGACTTTTGTCACTAAAATGGAAAAAGGGATCACAGAGTTTTTAGTCTCCTCCTGCCTTGCCCTCTCCCTTTCTCTTTCCCCCTTTCCAGTATCTCTGACGCACACGAAGCCCTACTCCCCAGACAGTAAAATGGCTTTGGACAGAATTTGCTCACTAAGCAGATTCTTTGGAACAGGTTCCTCTTACCTTTGGGGCCTGGGCCCTTCAGTGCATGTGGGAGAGACACACATACACTCACTCTGTTTGTGCACGCCATCTAGGCTGTGTGTACACATACTTGAGCGGGAAGACTCTATGGCTATATCCTCGGGAATGGATGAGGGAGGCTGCCTGCCTATGAGGCCTGTAGGACAGGTGCAAGACTTACACCAGAGCTGAAGTGGTCTGTTGCCTCCACAACTTCCTCACTGGAACACTCTCTGAGTGCCCTGTGAGATGGAGCTAATGACCTACCTTACTGAAGTTGCAACAGCATATGGAAAATAGACCTGATATATAACAACAAATTGAGAGCTATGCCAGTACCAGCCCCTGTTGGCCCTGTTGCAGAGAACCCCCGGCTCTCAGTTTCACTAGTAACAGTAGTCATAAACAGTTGGTTCGCATTAACTGTAGCCTCTGCTCCCAGGTTTCTATGTACCGCCACTCATCTGTCTTCACCCTGGCACTGGGACCACCTCACTCCTTCAGGCAAAGCAGCTGAAACCCAGAGGATTAAATCCTTTGCCCCAAGTCACTTGTTTATGAGAGGTGCTCAGGCTCCAGAGTCTGTACTCCTGACTTCTGTACTGTGCTGCCTTTTGCAGCGTGCACATGACAGCACACACGCCACCATTTTTGGTTTTTTTTTGTTTTTTTTTGAGACAGGGACATACTCTGTAGCTGAGCCTCTAGTGTTTTCCAAGCCTTTTGCCTCACCTTCCTGAATACTGAGATTGCAGGCTTAGATTATCATACCTGTCTCAGCAGGACAGTTCTTAATTTTTAATTTTTAATATTTAATTATGTATATGAATATTTTGCCCATATGTATGTCTATGCACCACATGTATGCTTAGTGCCTGAGGAGGTCAGATGTTATTGGAGCCTCTAGCTGGAGTTATGGATGGTTTTGAGTCACTATATGGATGCTGGGAATTAAACCTGGGTCTTCGTAAGAACAAGTGCTCTATTTTTTTTTTTTTTCTTTTTCTCGGAGCTGGGGACCAAACCCAGGACCTTGCGTTTGCTAGGCAAGCGCTCTACCACTGAGCTAAATCCCCAACCCCAGAACAAGTGCTCTTAACTGCTGGGCCGTCCGTCCTGCCCTTCACCAAACTGTTTTAGAGGACCAGTCCTCATGGGCAGTGCTCTCAAGAGTGCCAGCCCAGGGTGTGGGGCTTTGTCTTCTGGGTGCTAGCTTTGGGACACTGAATAATCAGGAGAGATTGTCCTTGTCCCATGGGTGATAGAGGGTAAAGGAGAAGCATTTTTTTTAATTAATTTATTTCTGTTCTCTCTTTCATGAAGTTTTTTTTTTTTTTTTCGGAGCTGGGGACTGAACCCAGGGCCTTGCGTGCTTGCTAGGCAAGCGCGCGCTCTACCACTGAGCTAAATCCCCAACCCAAGGAAAAGCATTTAAGTTCAGTCCTAACAGTTTATAGAGATGTTGGGAAGAGGCCAAGAAAAGGGTATTAAAAGCGTGTGAGTGTGTATGTGTGTGAGTGTGCGTGTGAGTGTATGCGAGTGTTGTGAGTGTGAATGTGTGAGTGAATATGTGTGTGTGAGTGTATGTGTGTGTGAGTATGTGAGTGTGTGTGCGAGTGAGTGTTGCACCTGAATATGGGGATTCAAGTGTTTACTGCACATGTGGAGGCCAGAGCAAGACATTGCTTATCTTTTATTTCCTTTGGCTTCATTGACTTGAGAAAGGGTCTGACAGTAACCTAAAACTTGCCATTTTGACTAGGATGACCAGCCAGTGAGCCCTTAATCTGCCTTGCCCTCCAATCCTGTGGTGACAAGTTCAGAGCCATGCCCCAGCTTTCTATGTGGGTGCTAGGGATTTGAACTCAAGTGCTGTTACTCATGGCGCTGTCTCCCCAGCCCTGGTTTCCTGGGGGTTTTGCTTGTTTGGTTTTTTGTTTGTTTGTTTTTGAGTTCCATTTCTTTGTGTGTGAGCACATGCCACAGTGTACATGTGGAGTTCAGAAGAGAGCTTGCAAGAGTTGGTCCTCCCCTCCTACCACGTGGATCCTGGGGACTCAGGTTTCCAGGCTTCTGTGGCAAATGCCTTTACCCTTTGAGCTATCTTAACCACTCTAGCTTTTGTGTTTTTAAGACAGTCTCAATAAGGAGCCCAGGGTAGCCTTGAACTCTCACATCCTCCTGTTCCAGCCTTCTGAGTGCTGGAGTTACAGGCATGAGATACCAGACCCAGGTTCCAAAGACCATGTTCAACCCAGGAGTCACACTAAAGTGCAGGTAGTGCTGAGGACCCTCGGTGGAAGAGAAACATACAGGCAGATAGCCTTTCCGATGCCTTGATCCACTCCACGGGAGTGCTAACAGGGTCTTGAACTACTTTGGCGGCCAGAGGGGCTTGAGAAGGCTTGCAGGTCATTTCCATACAGCTTTAGCCAGACTGGTGACTGCTGGATTTAGGAACAAGGGGAGGGGTGGAGTCAGATGTGACACAGTTAACACTTAGCATGTGAGAGTTGGTGTGGTGATTTATGTAACCAGCTGGCCTGCTATAGGCTCCTCAGGGCAGGATCCAGCAGTATGGCAGAGAGAAAGACTTGGCATCTGGGGTCATCCAAGCCCAGATTAAAATTTTGGCTGTTACGTACAATCTCTCTTACCTTCAATAAGGTTTATTCCCTTTCTGTAAAATTGGGAGAATATAAAAACCTAGTGTGGCCTATTGTGTGCAGCTTTGAGGGTATAATTAAATGAGATAATGTATATCAAGCCTCTAGATATGTACCAGGTAGACTGAGTGTCCCAAAAGTCAAGATACGGCCATCATCCTCAGCTCTGAAGATGGCTTCTTTCTTGAGAGTAGAGGCTCCAGAGAGAATAGTTTTGTCTGTCTGTTCTAGAAAAGTCTCATATTGCCCAAACTAACTTAAAATTCATGATCCGGGGTTGGGGATTTGGCTCAGTGGTAGAGCGCTTGCCTAGGAAGCGCAAGGTCCTGGGTTCGATTCCCCAGCCCCGAAAAAAAAAAAAAAAAAAAAATTCATGATCCAACCTCCAGAGTGCTGGTGCCACCAACACAAATTCTTTCATTTACTGAAACCCTGCGCTTCTTGCGTGTTCCTTCATTATGGGCTGGGACCCAAGGCGATGCTAGGCAAGTGCCCTGCTTCTGTCCTGGACTTCCAGCCTCTAACTTTTTTTTTTTTTTTTTTTTTTGGTTCTTTTTCAGAGCTGGGGACCGAACCCAGGGCCTTGCTTCCCTAGGCAAGTGCTCTACCACTGAACTAATTCCCCAACCCCGCCTCTAACTCTTTTAACCTCTCCTTATGCGCGATACTTGAGCAAACAACACACTCATCGTACCCTGTCCCTCCTCGAAGCCCACACTCTAGAGATAAATAAGCAGTGTGTTTACTAAGTGGCATGAAGGGAAATAAAGTAACAGAGAGCTATGAAGTTTTCAAAAGTGAGAAGGAGTCAGGGTAGACCCCCTAAGCCAGATTACTAGTCAAAGTACACAGAAGGTAGAATTATGGGACATGAATCGATCCAGAGGAAAGAACATTCCACATGGGGAGAACAGCAAGAGCTGAGGCATTCTGGAATATGTGCTCAGATCCAAGCTCTGTGACACCTTTGAGGTCGCTCAGGCAGTCTAGAGTAGAGAACCAGGGCTGGAAGTGCAAGTCAGGGATACAGCTTCATTAGCATGCGGGCCCTGGGTTCAATACTCAGTAACACAGGCACACACACACTCACACACACACGCGCGCACGCACACACACAGAGAATGTAGTGAGAATTCTGGGATTTTGCTTTCTTTAAAAAACATAGGGGGTGGGGTTGGGGATTTAGCTCAGTGGTAGAGCGCTTGCCTAGGAAGCGCAAGGTCCTGGGTTCAGTCCCCAGCTCTGGGGGGGGGAAAAAAAAAAGAAAAGAAAAGAAACAAAAAACATAGGGGTTTGGGGATTTAGCTCAGTGGTAGAGCACTTGTCTAGGAAGCGCAAGGCCCTGGGTTCAGTCCCCAGCTCCGAAAAAAAGAAAAAAAAACCAAAAAACCAAAAAACAAACAAACAAACAAAAAAACCATAGAAGTAGGGCTGGAGAGATGGCTCAGCAATTAGGAGCACTTGCTTCTCTTCCAAATGGACCTGGGTTCAAATCCCAGTACCTACATGGCAACTCACAACTGTCTGTAATTCCAGTTGCAGGGGATATGATATCCTAGCACAGATAAACATGGAGGCAGAACACCAATGTAAGTAAAATTTTAAACATTTAAAAAACAAACAAGAGCTGGAGAGATGGCTCAGTGGTTAAGAGCACTGACTGCTCTTCCAGAGGTCCTGAGTTCAATTCCCAGCAACCACATGGTGGCTCATAATCATCTGTAATGGGATACGATGCCCTCTTCTGGTGTGTCTGAAAACAGCGAGAATGTACTCACATACATGAAATAAATAAATAAATCTTTAAAAACAAACAAACAAAACCCCCCACAAATATTATAAGAATGTGTTTTCATTTTAATCCCAGGTGTGTGGGGGGGTAGGGGGATGCTTTACAGCAGCTATGATTTGCCTCGTGCTCAGGATGCTTTACAGCAGCTGACTATGATTTGCCTCGTGCTCTAGCAGAGGCGTGTTTTCGCCAGCTGCAGACAGTTCCTGCAGTTGTGTGACGTTTGGAATCCTGGGAACTTTTCAGAGAGTCTATACGTGCTGGGGCTCTGATGGGTGGGTGGTGGCTGTTGGTTGTTCAGGGGTTACAGATTGTTAGTAGTTGTGTTCAAAGAAGAAACAAGAAGGAAGAAGTTAGTCTCAGAGATGTATCTTTCTCTCTTCCCTATGTCTTCTTTTCTCCCATCTAGTGATAGGGGATGAGGGAGAGCTGGGGTAGGGGAAGGATAAAGGGTTGGAAACCCAAGAAGTCACAAAGTAGCTAAGACCCTTTACAAGAGAAACAGCAAGCACAAACAAATAACTTTAAAATTCACAGAACTGCCAAACTCATTCTTTCAGATGTTTGTTTAATGTGTATGGGTATTTTGCCTGCATGCATGTTTATGTACACATACCATCTGCTGCCAGTGGAGGTCAGAAGACCTGAGATTCCTCCGGGACAATTGTGAGCTGCCATTTGGGTGCTTTAAATAAAACCTGGATCCTTTGAAAGAGAGAGTAGCCAGTGCTCTTAACTGCTGAGCCCTCTCTCTCTACCCAGTTCATCTTGAAGCCCACATTCTGCCTATTCTTTTCCATCCCTTTCCTTACCATTTCCAGGGCACAGTCATCCCTAGGTATCCATGAGAACTTGGTTCCAGAATGCCCCGTGGGTATGGATATACTAGTTATACTAGTAAATCATGTCTGGTGATGGATTTCTATACTCCCAGCACTGAGGAGGTGGAGGTGATAGGATCAGGAAGGAGTGCAAGACCATTCTTGATCAGTTCAGGTCTGGGCTGCAAGAGACCCTGTCTCAAATAAGTAAACAGTTTGTCAAACTATCTGCATCTAAATTACACATGTCCTCTTGTCTACCTTGTTGTCTCTACTTAAAATGTTTAATACCTTACAAATTCCATATAAACTGTTTTTGGAATTTTTATTTTATTTGTTTCGATTCAGGGTTCTCCCCATTTGGCTCTGCTAGCCTGATACTTGGTGTGTATATCAGGGTGGCATTGACCGTCAGTGATCCTTCTTCCTCTTCTCCTCAGTGCTGGGATAACATACATGTCCCACCACACCTGTCTAAGTAGTTCTTATTGTGTTGGGTAGAGAACAGTGGCCAGAGATTCAAGTCTGTGTGTGTTCAGTGCAGGACCAGTGTTTTGGAATTTTGTTGATCCTTGGTTGGCTGAGTTATTAGCTCATTTTATCTTTTTTTTTTTTTTCTTTCTTTTTTATGGAGCTGGGGACCGAACCCAGGGCCTTGCGCTTGCTAAGCAAGCGCTCTACCACTGAGCTAAATCCCCAACCCAGCTCATTTTATCTTTAAAACCACCCTGCCCAGTGGGAACTGTTTCTCAGACAAGAAAACTAAGATAAAGGTTAAGTAACTTTTCCAGGATCACATAGTTGGTGTCTTCATCTCCCATAATTCATTTTAGGGCTTGCCATGGGGCAGTTGAACTGGTCTAAACTCCAGGGGAATTAGCAGCAATGCCAGGGTCAGAATGCTGTAGCAGTACATCCCCTTGGCCTGCAGATGAGCTTGCAGTGTTTAACTCCTTCACAGTGGCCATTGTGAGTGTTAAGATAGATGGTGTGCACATGCTATGCTTTGCCTATAAACAAGTGGCAGCTCCAACACTTGTAGTGGTAATGATTCTGGGTGATTGCTAAGAGCCAGGCCAGCTTTGGGTCTCTGCAGTTCTAAGAAACACCAATAGGCCTTGCCACATACCATGCATATCTGTAGGCACCCTCTTGTAACATGTGGTGCAAGGTGGGCAGTCCTGGTACAAGGGTGAATGGGTACTGGAGTCAAACTGACTTTGCTTCTCTTCACATGGCTTCCTTGAGGAAGGAGACCCCTAATTTTCACCAAGTTCTAGGTAGACTAGCAGTGTTCCAGTGGGGGCTATTAACATCCTCTGTCATGGTGTACTAAAGTCATTGGAGACTTTGAACCCAAACTTTGTAGGGTCAGATCCCAGCCTAGCTGCTAACTGGCTATACAACCTTGAGCAAGCTACCAGCATGCCTAAGTTTCTATCATCTTAAAGTAGAGAAGCCCATGCTAAATGGTGAGGGAAAAGATGAAATGACGCAAATGCAGTTCCAAGGCCATCATAGATGATTCCCTAGTCAGAAGGGCTGGAGAGATGGCTTCATGGCTAAGAACCCTGGCTGCTTTTGCAGAGGGCCCAGCTTCAGTCCCCAGCTTACAACCACCTGTAATTCTGCTTCCAGGGGACCTGACACCATTACCCAGATAGACAAGCAGGTAGAATACCAATCAATGTACATTTAAATAAATAAATAAACAGAAGAGAGTAAGAGACAATGACTCCAGGCAACAGGTGAGGAGGATCTCTGTCCCCAGGACTCTTGCCGAACCACAGTGCAGCAACAAACGGGGCAACCCTTCAGCTCTTGCTCTGTGCCTGGCATAGTGGTTACAACTTTGGTTTCAACTATTGCCCTGTTTATCACCATTTTTCCTCCCGCCCAGAAGAGGTATCAGCCATCCGTGTCTTGCGGCATCATGAGGTGAGGTATAGCCTTTAGATAGTGTGGGTAATCACTGAAGAAGGAGTGTTTTGGGGTGTTGAGATTAGATGAGAAGCTTTGGGTGTGGGATACTGGTGATTGTGTCGCCCATGTCGTGTGGAAGGGGCCAGAGCTTCCTGGGTACATTGAGGGTAGATGAGAAGGACCCAGGCCATCCCTGCTGACTGCTGCCAGACTTTGGATCAGGGACCTGAGTGACTCTGGAACTCAGATCTCCAAATGAAAACATAGGAACCTGAGACTGCAGTAGCTGCACAGCTGGGAACTGCTCACTTGTGACTGTCATAGCTCACCTTTTGGTTGCCTACTGTTCCATTTGAACCTCTCAGCAAGAGGTGAGGTGGGTTACATGTGCCCCGTCCTAGCTTTAAAGACAAAATCCAAAATCCAAAGGTCTCAGAACAAAGAATGGGACCCAAAGCCTCTCACTCTAGGTCTGGTTACCTTCCAAGTATCCTCAAGAAGTACAGCAAGCAGGCATATATGCATGTCATTGGTCGGTCACCTGGTACCTAGAACACCCCTCTCCCCACCTCCACCCTGCAACACACATGCCAGGCTAAGATATCTGGGTCTGTGGTGTATATGAGGAAGCACTCTTCTAATGCAAAAATCTAATCAGGTTAGTCCAATGGGGGAGGGGCTCTATTTTGATATGTAAATAAGCCCACTGAGATTTAAAAAACAAAAACAAAAAACGTGCAAGTCTTTGATTTCTCTGAGTCCCAAGACTGGGCCAAAGGGATTAAAGTGGGCTGTGAGGCTGAGGCGGCCTTGGACCTGTGGGATTGAAATGCTCTGTTGTACTGTTCTGAGGTGAATTGGGGATATGCAAATCATCTTGTACCTCTTGTGGCTGGCAGAGCAAGCTCAGCGATAATCTTGTGGCCTCCTTGGTCTGATTGGATTTGGCCAAGTAGCCTGACAGGCTCTGGTAGGGATCAGGGCTTGCAGAGCAGCCAGTGTCTTTGACTGTTGGACTCATGCCCACATCCTGAATCTCTTTCCTTGTGCGGACCCTCTTCCTGTCTCCTCTTGATTTCTGACACAGTTTCTGTTTCTCTGCAGAAGGAAAAGGCCAGACTGGAGGGACTTGCTGAGCCACTACGCTGCTCCATGTTGGCTATGCTCTCAGGTGAGAAAGTGTGGGGAAGACAGCAAAGGCAGCTATCTTGTTCACCCCCCCACCCCACCCCCACAATGGTTGGGTGTGGAGAGTTTCCCTTTCTACTGCTTATTGTGAATCTGGAGGTCATGACCACTTGCCCCTCACTGTGGCCTGAGGTATCCCTAGCCTCTGCTGACCCAGATGTTAAACATACTGGTCTTGTATATTGGTTTGATTCCAAGCGGCCTAGTGTGTTAACCCATCACTTCTGTGACCTGAGTTATTCAGCCTTCCACCAGATTCTGACTAGCAGTCTCTAACTGCTGTCCTCCATCTATCTTCCTGGTTTCAGAAGCTCCTGACCCCTGCCCAGCCTCTGAGACTCTCCCTGACCTCTTTTCCCTATGTCTAGGCTGGCATCATGCCACCCCCTGCAGAGGTGACGGACCCATCCCATGCTCCAGCTGTCCTGCGTCAGCTCAATGAGCAGCGGCTCCGTGGCCTCTTCTGTGACGTCACCCTCATAGCAGGAGACACCAAGTTCCCTGCTCACCGCAGTGTGCTGGCCGCCTCTAGTCCTTTCTTCAGAGAAGCTCTACTAGCTTCAGCCCCACTGCCCCTCCCGCCAGTTACTGGTGGCTCAGTCCCCAGCCCTGCAACCACCACAGCTGCCTCCTCTTCATCCTCTCCTCCCCCTCCAGCCTCTCCTCATTCTTCATCTCCTCCTCGGGTGCTAGAGTTGCCCGGGGTCCCAGCAGCTGCCTTCTCTGATGTCCTCAACTTCATCTATAGTGCCCGGCTTGCACTCCCTGGTGGTGGCGGGGATGGGGCAGCTGTGGCAGAGATTGGAGCTCTGGGCCGGAGACTGGGTATCTCTCGGCTACAGGGCCTGGGGGAAGGAGGTGATACTTGGGTACCACCTGCCCCATCTTCCTTGGTCACCTCAGAGCCTAATGAGGATAGATTGGGGCCAGGGCTTAGAACAGATGGAGAATGGGAAGGTGACAAAGCTGAGCCCCTGACTCCTGACTCACAGCCCCGGCGGCCCTTTCCTTGCCCTCGATGTGGAAAAAGCTTCATCCATCCCAAGCGACTGCAGACCCACGAGGCTCAGTGTCGACGAGGGTCCAACACTCGGGGGTCTGCAGGGCTGGGACCTGGGGGCTCTGGCCCTGGAGGTCCTGCAGGAGTGGATGCCTCAGCCCTGCCACAACCAGTGAGCTTCAGAGATGGCCCTGAGCATGTGGTGAAGGTTGTGGGCGGCCATGTGCTCTATGTGTGTGCAGCCTGTGAGCGTTCCTACGTGACCCTGTCCAGCCTGAAGCGGCACAGCAATGTACACTCATGGCGGAGGAAGTACCCCTGCCGCTACTGTGAGAAGGTGTTTGCCCTGGCTGAGTACCGCACCAAGCATGAGGTGTGGCACACTGGGGAACGCAGGTGAGTGACCTGAGTTGGACAAGGGAGGGGTGGGCAGAGGGGTCTAGAAAGGGGGCTATCCTCACTGGATCTGCCCTTGTCCCTCCCTGCTTACAGCCTCCAGAGCTGCACTGCCTCCTTTCAGCCCCAGTTCCTTTGTGCCACTATCTTGCCTGCCCATCTAGGCTTGGTGTTGTGGGAAAAGCCAGGAAGGAAAGAGAAATTTGCCCTCACAGGAGAGGACTGTGGGATTTAGAGCACACAGAACAACACCTAGTATTTCCTTAGCATGACCATTCTGTCATTTTACCACAGAAGGCACTTTGGGGGCTAAAATATGGGCCTATTCCCATGTTACGACAACAACAGAGGCTGGCAGGAGTCAGGGTGCTGAGCTTAGTCTGGCCCCGCTCCAGAGGCTGGAGGGTACAGCAAGCAGCAGAGGGGGAGGATGAACAAGTTGCTGGGAAGTTACAGGTCTGAGGGCTGCAGATGACAGGGCAAGATGAGGCCCTGCCTTCAGGGCCTTTAACTCAAGTGGCTCTGTTCCTGCCCTATTCCCTGCTGTCCTGGCCCAGGTACCAGTGCATCTTCTGCTGGGAAACCTTTGTGACCTATTATAACCTGAAGACCCACCAGCGAGCCTTCCATGGCATTAGCCCTGGCCTCCTAGCCAGTGAGAAGACACCCAATGGAGGCTACAAGCCCAAGCTTAATACCCTCAAGCTGTACCGCCTGCTCCCTATGCGGGCAGCCAAGCGGCCCTACAAGACCTACAGTCAGGGAGCCCCTGAGGCCCCTCTTTCTCCAAGCCTCCACACACCGGTCCCCGCCGCAATGCCAGCCAGCCCCCAACCCCTACTCCCACCCGTCCCAGAACCTGGTCCTCCCCACTCTGTCATCACCTTTGCTCATCCAGCTCCCTCAGTCATTGTCCACGGGAGCAGTAGTAGTGGTGCAGCTGGGGGTGGACCAGTCGGCACAGGAGGGTCCCAAGCTGCCTCAGTCATCACTTATACGACTCCCCCAAGACCCCCCAAGAAACGAGAGTACCCACCTCCTCCCCCTGAGCCTGCAGCAACACCCACCAGCCCAGCCTCCACCGCTGTCATCCCAGCCACAGCTGCAGGGCCAGCCACAGCCACAGAGGAGGCCAAGGGCCGGAATCTGCGGGCTGGGAGGACTCTGACTTACACAGCCAAACCCGTGGGTGGGGTGAGTGGGAGTGGGGGTTCCCCCACAGGGACAGGCCGAGGCTCTTCTCAGCTTCAGGCTCCACCTCCACTGTGTCAGATCACTGTGCGAATTGGGGAAGAGGCCATTGTCAAGCGCCGCATCTCAGAAACTGACCTGCGTCCCGGAGAACTGAGTGGAGAGGAAGTAGAGGAGAGCGAGGAAGAGGAGGAAGAAGAGGAGGAGGAGGACCAGGAGGACCAAGAGGAATCGAAGGCTGGAGGGGAAGATCAGCTTTGGAGACCTTACTATTCATACAAGCCTAAGCGCAAGGCTGGAGCTACTGCCAGCGGGCTGAGCGGACTGCCCCGAGGACGAAGACCACCTCGCTGGAGGCAAAAGCTGGAACGAAGGGGCTGGGAGGAAACCCCAGCAGTGGAGGGCCCAGGAGGACGAGGACGTGGTGAGCGTAGGCACCGATGTGGGGACTGTGCCCAGGCTTTTGCCACTCTGAGGAAGCTGAGAAAGCACCAGGAAGCTCATAGCGGGGGCTCGCACAACTCCAGGACTGGCAGGAGGTCTTCCACCCGTTTCACCTGTCCCCACTGTGCCAAGGTGTGCAAGACGGCAGCTGCTCTGAACCGACATGGGCAGAGGCATGCTGTGGAGCGGCCTGGGGGCACTCCCACACCTGTCATTGCCTATTCCAAAGGCAGCATTGGCACCAGGCCCACTGATGTCAAGGAGGAGGCCCCCCAAGAGATGCAAGTGTCCTCATCCAGTGGAGAGGCAGGCGGTGGTAGTGCTGCTGCTGCTGCTGCTGAAGCTTCCGAGTCTGCCTCACTCCAGGACCCGGTCATCTCTGGGGGTGAGGAACCCCCAGTAGCAGGTGGGGGTAGCTATGTATACCCACCTGTGCAGGAATTTCCCCTGGCCCTGATAGGAGGTAGCCGGGATCCCGGTGCTGGCAAAGGAAAACCTGGGAATGAGGGGCCAGTGGGAGCTTCCGAGGGAGACCGGATGGAGGAGATGGGGACTGCCAAAGTCACCTTCTACCCTGAACCCTACCCACTTGTCTATGGCCCCCAGCTCCTTGCTGCCTACCCTTACAACTTCAGCAACTTGGCTGCTCTCCCAGTTGCTCTCAACATGGTCCTACCTGATGAAAAGGGTGGTGGGGCCCTTCCCTTCCTTCCGGGGGTCTTTGGCTACGCAGTGAATCCTCAAGCAGCACCACCTACTCCACCAACCCCACCTCCCCCTCTTCCTCTGCCAGTTCCCCCTAAGGGAGTAGGGGAAATGACAGGGGTTGAGAGAACCCAGAAGGGGGATGTGGGGTGAGCACCAAGGCCAGATCCCCCCTCTTACCAGATGCTACCCTCCCTGAGTCCCTCTTCCCTCTCCCCCCAGCTCCCTGGCCTCCCTGCCCTTTGGGAGCCCCATAACATTCTTGTGCAGGGATTTGGGGGCCCCTGGAGCTCAGGAGTCAGGCTGCTTTGTGTGATTGTAGTTTCCCCATTCCCTGAGAAGGGATTTTGGGTGGTTCCCTCTCAGTCTTCTCCAGGGAATGGCCCCTGTGAGGGGCAGAGCCAGCTCCCATCCCTTCTCCAGCCCTTGGGCAACTGAGCAATATACTTCTCTGAGTCTCTACTTACAGCCCCACCAGCTCTGAATGTCTAACCTGCTCCCCTAATTGGTAAGCCTAGGGGGAAACCATCTATCTCTCTCACCTAATGATGCCTGCTCATTCTGACGCTGTCTCTAAGCCCTTCCCCAGATGCTTCCTAGCACATTCCATTCTTTGTGGCCCAAGGCCTGGACCAGACCATTGTGATATCTGACCCACCAGCCTGGAAGCATGGCTTTGGATTCCATTCTTCCTAAGGGTGGGTTTCTCTGTCCTTGTTTCTTTCATATTAAGATGCCATGCCTTCCTTGGCTTCCATGCCTTTGGATCTTCCATATTCCTTCCTGCACTCCGAGACTTTGGAGATGGCCTAACCCATTCCAGGTCATAAGGAGGCAGGAGGTATCCTATGGCTGAGCACTTTTTCAATACAGGGCAGGGAAATCTTGGGCCCTACCTTTACCCCAAGTCCAGTGACCCCAGATTCTTCCAAGACAAAAGAGGTGAATAGATCATAACTCTTCTGGCCTTTATATGTGACTGCTTTGGGGATAACCCAAATTCGAGCACCAGGTATGAAGTACTCCATACAGAATGGAGAAGGGAATCTACTTTCTCCGTGTCAACCCCTCACTATGGTTTCTTCTAGATTAGACCAAATAGCCAGAGAAACTGATGGGGGTTTGATGTGTGGGTAAGCCCAAGATCTGCACAGAACCTCCACCCTCACCTTTATTCCGTCTCCTCTGATGTCACTGTCCTCACCAATCACTCCAGATGGTTTTAAGGGAACCATCTTCCTCTTCTGGTGGGCTTTGGGGTATCCCCACCAACTCTGCCTCCAAAACAGCACCTTATACCCCATCTTTGACTCAGTCTCCCACACCCAAAGATCCCAGCCTAGGAATGGGGCACAGGGATTTTTAAATAGTCCCTAATCCCTAATTTGCACTAGTTAACCCTGGTCAGGGGTCCTATGTTTCCTTCCAGTAGGGACAATAGAGAAATGTTTGTTCCTAATTCCCTTTGAAAATGGGGCCTCCCTGACCTGATGTGTGATTAGATGGATATTTCCAATATACCCACCTCCCCTCCCCCACAAAGAAAGAACCAGCTCACAAAGGGAGAGCCAGTTTGGGGGAACAAATTTGATGTGGGAGTTAGAGGAGTATGATTTCAAAAGGAGAAAGACTGTTTTAATCAAAATGACAGTCTTTCTCTCAGCTACTGTTTTCTGGGGCCAAGATGGCTGCCCTCTGACCTGCTGTGGAGAGGGCAAGATCATGGCTTTTGGAGGAAGGTGAGTTTGGGAAGGCCAGGAGCATCCTCCTGCCTCCTCCTAACCTCCAAGTATACAGAAGGGGAGGTTTTTGACAGGCTTCCTGAATGTTAACCACGGAGGGGGTCACTCCACCCCTCCTCTGTCTCTTTGCACTTTTCTTGGTCTTGGCTACAGCCTGAGTGAAGAATTTCCTACTGAATGTACCAAGTTCCAGTTTTTAAGGGGGAAAAAGTTTCAAACAGGGAAAAATGGAAAAAAAAAGAAAAAAAATCACTAAAAACTCCCATAAATCTTGTTTCTGGCACTTTAGAAAAACTGCAAAAAATACATAATAAAGAATACATATATATATCTACACACAAATTATATATATAAATATATCTATATATACAGCGGAACCACAAGAGAGACTGAGGAAGGCCTGAAGGCAGGGGGCAGAGATGACAAGGGTCCCCTCTACCTTCATTGCCCTCCTCTGAGGAAGTCCTGAGAGAAGGGGTAAAAATGAACTGGGGAATTTGAATTTCAGAATAGATCAAAATTCTGACCATTTGGAAGAATTGAGATTATAAATGGGTTTTGTTTTTGTTTTTAATAAGGGTAAAGACAATAGCTTCCAGAATTTGGTGACAAACAGTTGTGGCAAAGCAGAAACTTAAAAATATATATCTGAGCTGGAAGGTCTCCATATCCTGAGTTTCAGGTGCTGGGAGTTTGGGATTTTGCAATTTTGTCGTTTGGAGGTGATCAAGTCTTGTCAGTTTGTGCCCTCTCTCCCCACGTGACCTGGGGAGAAGGGAGAAAGTGGGAAGCTACTGGTTCTGTGCCACAGCACGCAAGATTTAGAATTTTACAGACTCTAGCTCTATACGTAGTGAGGACCCAGATTTAGAGAATCTGACCAATATTTATCTCCAGATTTGTGTGTTTTCAATTCTCTAGGCCAATAAATCAACAAGACAAATGAACTCTGCTCACAGCGATGCCAGTTGCGATCATTTGTGTGGCTGGTGGGTGGGGCAGGCATTTGTTTTCTTTGCTCAGCAGGGACCCTGAGCTGTAGCCTGTTGCCTCCAGGGGCTTCACTGCACTTACATCCCTCGACTCCAGCTGACCCTAGGTAGAGACTCAGGAGCTGGAGACGTAGCTTGGGTAGAATGCAGATCTGTTTCTCAGCCCAACATGATGGCACATACCTCTACATGAGAGGTAAAGGCAAGAGGATCAGGAGTTCAGGGTCATCTTTAGCTACATAGAGTTCCAGGATAGCCCCTTTCTCACAAGGCCCCTTCTTAAAAAATGCAGTGCCTCCCCCCAACACACACTTTTAGACACATCCTTAAGTGCTAGGTGTAAGTGTTAGGTTCAAGATTTCTATGTCCCAGAATAACCTTTGCTTAAACCAGGTCCAACTCTTTTCTGGTTTGAAGGTACACTAGGGCAGAGATTATCGTGGACATAAGAGCTCCTTCCTCCACTCCTGTCTCCTTGGCTTCATCTTGCCTGCTGGGTATCCCATCCTTATGGAGGAATAGCTGGGAGCGTGAGCAAGGCAGATCAGGTAGATGAGAGCTTGTCTGGTGTGAGTACCCTGACCAGAGTGGGCAGCCACTGAAAAGCTCTGGCAAGTTGCAGGCAACAGCATGTCGCCAGCTTTCTAAATGTTTTCAACAGAAACCGAAAATCTAGATGTCTGTGAGATACACAAAATTTAAAGGTATCAAGCTTCAACTACTTTTTCCCTTTAAGTGTTTTGCTTGCATGTAGGTCTGTGTACCACATGTGTACCAGAAGAGGTCAGGAAGGGGGCGTTCCACCCACCTGGAACTGGAGTTGCACATGTGGGTAATAGCAGTCAAACCCTAGTCCTGAAGAAGGGCAGCCAATACTCCTAACCTCGGAATCATCCCTCTCCAAGCCTTAATTCAAATTTAAAATTAGATACCTTTCATCCTAGCCCTCATGAGACAGAAGCAAGTGGAGTTGGAGGCCAACCTGATCTACATAACAAGCTCCAGGCTAACCATGGTTACAGAGTGAGACCACGCCTCAAAAAACAAAAAAACCAAGTTGGGTGTGTACCTATAATCTCAGTTACTTCAAGAAGACAAAGTTTGAGACTGTACTAAGTTTGAAGGCCAGACTGGACTTACTAAGACACTGGTTCTAAAACAAAACAAACAAACAAAAACCAGGCTTGGTGGCTTATGTCTATATATATCTATAATCCCAGTTCTTGAAAGAGGCAGAAGGATCAGGAGTTTAAGTTGCTCTGAGCTCTGTAGTGAGTTCAGCCAACCTGGACTATATGAGACCCAGTCTTAAGACAAAACAAAAATTAACGGCATACATAGTGGTGAAACACTGCGACCCCAGCACCTGAAAGGGTAAGGCAAGAGGCTTGTTGAGAGTTTAAGACCAGCCTGGACTGTAAGATCAAGCAAGATTCTGTCTTAAGCAACAATAACAAAACCATGAAATCAAAAATGAAGGAAAAATAAGATGTTAAGGTAGCTCAGAGGTAGACTACTTGCTTACTGTTGGCAATTCTGGGTTCAATTCCAACCACTCTAAACAAACCAATAAATACTGTACAGCCCAAGAACATAGGCAAAAATAAATGAAATGAAAAAAAAAATCCACCAGTGTGAAAGCTCTGGTATATACTGTTAGGAATCTCTATGGGCATAGACTATGGTCTGCTTCCTTTTACAGATATAGAAACAGATTGTGAACAGTTTAGTGGCTTGTGTGCCAAAGCTGGCACCTGAATGTTGGTGAGACAAGGTCTCATTCTATAACCTAGCCTGGCTGAGACCCACAGCAATCCTGCCTCAGCCTTCCAATGCTGGGATTCTAAGTTTGAGACACCATGCCTGGCTTGAATGAGGTCTCTCTCAATATGTAGCAGAGGTTGGCTTTGAACTTGTAGCAATCCTCCTGCCTCTGTCTTCCAAGTTCTGGATTTACAGTCATTCACCACCACTTTTTTTTTTTTTCTTTTCTTTTTTTCGGAGCTGGGGACCGAACCCAGGGCCTTGCGCTTGCTAGGCAAGCGCTCTACCACTGAGCTAAATCCCCAACTCCCTCCTTTTTTTTTTTTTTTTTGGTTCTTTTTTTCGGAGCTGGGGACCGAACCCAGGGCCTTGCGCTTCCCTAGGCAAGCGCTCTACCACTGAGCTAAATCCCCAACCCTCCTTTTTTTTTTTTTTAATGTTTATTGCAAACGCTGACTTTTTTTTTTTTTTTTTGGTTCTTTTTTTTTCGAGCTGGGGACCCAACCCAGGGCCTTGCCTTCCCTAGGTAGCGCTCTACCGCTGAGCTAAATCCCCAGCCCCAAACACTGACTCTTTAGAAATAAATTTTTTCAGTCTAAAGGTGGTAATCATTACAAAAAATAAATTATAGAAAGTTGAAAATAGACAAAAATGATCAATCATTTCTCTACATTTTAATTTTAATACATGCAATTGTAGGCGGTATTATTTTGTATTTCCTTCCGGATTTTTTTCCCTCTTCAACAAATGTTAAGCACTTATGGGGTAGGACCTGTGCGCATTGCTGGGGACGTTACAGTAGCCAACAGATTTTCTGTCCTCCAAAGGCTTTCAAGCTACTAGTTGCTTATAATTCTCTTTCACTAGATATCTAAGCTGTGACATTCTGTGTAGTTTCAAGAAACAAAATCCAAGTGTGCTGGCTTACCAGACCTGCAATTCCAACATTTGGTAAGCTAAGGAAGTAACACTGCTGGGAGTTTGAGGCCAGCCTGGACTTCATAGTTCCAGGCTAGCCTGGGACACAGAGTGAGACTCTGTCTCAAAAACAACAAAAACAAAGCTGCAGAAGAACAAAACTAATGGGTTGAAGGACATTTGTTGAAGTCCAAGGCACCCTGCTCACCCCCCAAGTCCCACTTCAACATCTTCCCAGAAACAAGATTCTTACAGGAGCCAAGCGCTATACAGCGTGAGAGTACCTGCAGCACTTGGCAAAAATGACCGGAGGGTCCTCAAGGAAAAGGTTCAGGAGGGGGCAAATGGTACGTGGCATCTAGGAAAATGACTAGCGTCCCGACGCTTGTGAAAACGATGAATGTCCACAGAAAAAAGACGGTCCACAACCATGGCGACAAACTGCCAGTCCTCCTTCAGCTAAGGGTAGAAAGAAAAAGAAAAAAAAAAAAAAAAAGCTCCAGGTCCCGAGCCCTGGAAAGCCCACCCCTTTCAGTTTTCGGCCAAGGTCTCGTCACTTGGAATGAGAGAAAAAGGAAAGGAGCGCAAAAGCCAGGCACCAGCTAGATATGAAAGTAAAGAACCAATCGGAAAGCAGGAAGAGGACAAAAAAAAAAAAAAAAAAAAAAACAAGCACACGTCCAATCAGAAACAGAAGGGACTGTTAAGGGCGGGGCTTGAAGTTAGGGGTGGAGCCGAGGTCCCGAGCCTGTAGGCTCCAGACTCTTTGGACTTACTGCATCGTGGTCCTCCTGTTCCTGAAGTTGTCGGGCCATGTAGCTGATGGAAGAAATGACCTCGCGTAGCTCCTGAGGCAGACCTACAGCCCGGGGTGGACCATCGATAAATCGTCTCAGGTCGGGAGCAGGTGATTCAGGCTGAAACCTGTGTGTGTAGGGTGGAGTAGCGTGTTTGACCACACACTGGGTTCAAAGAGAAACAAGTTCGGGTTGACCTGTCGACCCTGCTCCTGCTGCCTCCTCCTACAACCTGGTACTTATTAAAACCTGAGCGAGCCCTTCCGGATCTCTCCGGCAGCACCGACCTCTCCAGACTTTTGCAAGTTTCTGGCTCTTTAATCTTTAAAATGCTACCTTTTTGCAATTCAAGCACGGACAGGGTTAGTACAACTCCCATGGTGCTAGGCCACACGACCTTCCACTGTCTTCTGGGAGCTGTAGCTCTCCCTTGCCCAAGTAATTGACTTAGGTCTTACCTGTTAAGTTTAGGGAAAAGAAAATCACATGGAGGCTTCCGTATGAAATATTCATCAGTTCCTCGGCCCCAGCCACTCCTTGGAGAGAAGGAGTGATGTGGTTCGGGTAGTTGGTCTCTCTCGGGTTTGGGCCTCTTCAGACCCAGGTATGGAGGGAGCTTGTGAATGAAGATCTATAGAAGTGACATATTACAGAAGGCTTTAATGCTTTCAGACCACAAAGGAAGCAGCTAACTAGTCCCTCTCCAGGTGTCCATCCCTGTACATGTGCTCATGGTACTCCTGAGCTGCACACTGGCAAAGCCTGCACAGCTTAATAAAGGCTCAGCTGTTAAGAGTGCTGACTGCTCTTCCGCAGGACCCCGATTTCCAGCACCACATGGTGGCTCACAGCCATCTGTAAGTCTAAGTTCCAGGGAGTCTGATGTGCTTCTGGCCTCAGGCACCAGGCACACAGGTAGTGCGTATATGCATACACAAAACAAACATTCATACATGTAAAACGTGTGTGTGTGTGTGAATAACTCCACACACATAATGTACATACACTTGAAAAGAGCTCTCTTAGGTCAGATGTAGTGGCCCACAATAATCCCAGCACTTGGAAGGCAAAGGCAGGAGGATCTCTGAGGCCAGCCTGGTCCACAGAGCAAGTTCCAGGACAACCAAGACTACAGAGAGAAACTGTCTCAGAAGTAAAAAAAAAAAGGGTCTTTAACAGGTTGGGAGGCATCCTGAAAGTTTGAGGGTCCAAAGTCTTCTACCCTGATGGCATCTAGACCTGAGAATGTTTCCTTAGGTGTGCAAATGAGTTACATGGATGAAGAGCATGTTGGATCTATGAAATGATGAGAATAGGAAGGAAAAATAATTATGTGATGCTTTCCCAGCCAGTGGGCCCCGCCCTTCACTATGCCAGCTGCAGCTCTCCCAAGCTCTAAACGCCAAGTCCAGGTTGGTGGAAGGCAGGAGCAGCATCTGGACACAAAACCAAATGCAAGGATGCCTATCCTCCCTTCTTTTATTCCTTCTGTCATTTGCAGATGGGAATCTTACTATGTAGCCCAAGCTAGCCTTATCTTCTCCCACACCTGGTTGATTGTAAAATCAGGAATCAAGGCAGATTGGATGAGAAGAGCTCTCTTACCTGGCGGACCCAAAGGGGCATTTGGTGGGTGTGGGGTGAGCGATGGTGCAAGTTGAGGACCACAACACTAAGGATAACTGAGAAGGTGACAAGGATCATGGTAAACATGAGATACTTGATGATGATGGGGACTGCCAGGGAGGTCTCAGGCACTTTGTCGGCCAGCAGCAGCAAGAACACAGTGAGGGTCAGCAGGGCAAAGATGGAGAGCCCCATCTTCTCTCCTGGGAGACAGAAGGCAGAAGAAATGGTCTTTTAAAAAACTATATATTTTATTTATTTATTTAAAGATGTTTGTTTATTATATATGAGTACACTGTAGCTGTCTTCAGACACACCAGAAGAGGGAATCAGATCCAATTACATATGGTTGTGAGCCACCATGTGGTTTTTGGGATTTGAACTCAGGACCTCTGGGAGAGTAGTCAGTGCTCTTAACCACTGAGCAATCTTTCCAGCCCCTATATATTTTATTGAGACAAGGACTCTCTGTGTACCCCCTGGTTGTCCTGTTATATGCTGTGTAGTCTAGACTGGCCTCAAACCCAGAAATCCCCCTGCCTCTTCCTCCCAAATACTGGGATTAAAGGTGTGCACTGACACCACCAGGATTAGCGTTTACCAGAAGGAAACCTTTATGGCATAATCAAATCATGTCTCTAACCTAAGGGCAGGCTTTTGGAAAAGTCATTTGTATGCAAATCTCTCTGATATTTGTTCCTCCAGCCCAGAGCTCCTCTGAACTTCAGGCTTACATTCAAAGCCTATTCATTTTTCCCACTGAATAGCTAACAGACATCACAAACTTGACACGTGTACAACTAAATTCCCTCCCTATTGAAGCTGTTCTCCTAGCTGGGCCTGGCACAATTCTGTATCCCAACTGCTCTTAAGGCTGAGACAGTTCAAAGCTTGCTTCTGGGCTACATAATAAATTCAAGGTCAACTTGGACTGCTTAGGTAAACAGGGCTGGATGAGGCTGGGAATTCAAATGAGCTGGTACAATGCTAGCCCAGCTTGCTGCTTAAGACCCTGGATTCACGGGGCTGGGGATTTAGCTCAGTGGTAGAGCGCTTGCCCAGCAAGCACAAGGCCCTGGGTTCGGTCCCCAGCTCAGGAAAAAAAAAAAAAAAAAAAAAAAAAAAAAAGACCCTGGATTCAATTCTCAGTACCCAAATGTTTATTTTGAAAGGAGGTTGAATATAGGTACCATTACATTATTATCTTACTACCATATAAAGCAAATTAGGCCTAGCATGACATCACACCAATCCAAGCGCTTTGGTGATAGAGGCAGGAGGATCAGGAATTCAATGCTAGCTAGCTTCAACTACATATTGAGGTCAAGGCTAGCCTGAACTATATTAAACTCTGAAAATGAGATAAATACATACACACACACACACACACACACACACACACACACACACACACACTGGCTGGCCTGGATCTCACTATATAGACCAGACTAGCCTTGAACTATTTCACCCAAAGAGGTTCCTCTGTGTTTGGTTTTGAGGTGTTTTATTTTCTGTTCTGCTCAGGCTTCTCTTGGGCTCAGGGCTCTAGTGCAGGATTAAAGCTGGTGCCACCATGCTTGTCATAGTCTTTGAGACAGGGCTTCATCGTCTTCAGGCTGGCCTGGAACTAACTTACTATATGTATTCCAGCCTGGCCTCAAGTTTAAGGTGATCCCCCTGCCTCAGTCTCCCAAGTACTGGGTTACTGGTGTGCGCTCCCACACCCACCTCTATCATTTCAAACCTCCCTATTTTGGGAATGTAGGTAACATCATCTCACTGGAGGGCCCCTGTGCTTGCTGTCTCTCCTACCTAGCCCGTTTTTCCACCAGAAACCTGAGGCTGTTCTCTACCCTCTTCCCCCCCCCCCCGGAGCTGGGGACCGAACCCAGGGCCTTGCACTTGCTAGGCAAGCGCTCTACTACTGAGCTAAATCCCCAACCCCTGTTCTCTACCCTCTTAAAGCCCAATACCCATTTTTCCTTGAGGCATTTGCTAACAGCAAATTTTACTCACTTTAAATTTTTCACTCTATTTATTCTGTATATACATTTGTGCACACACATGCATATGCACACACATGTACCTATATGGGAGAGCAAGAGCCTGCCCAGAGGACAGTTTTCAAGAGTCATTTCTCTTTCACCATGTGGAGATCGAACTCAAGTCATCAGGCTTAGCAGCAAGCCCCTTTCCTGGCTGAGCCATCTTGCCAACCCATTTTGGTTTTTGAATGGTCTCAGGTAGTAGCCCGTCTCTTACTGGAACATACTATTGTAGTTCAGGCTAGTCTCAAATCCACTGAGCTTTGCCTCCCTCTGCCTCCTGAGTACTAGGATTAAAGATGTGTGCCAAACATCCCCAGCTTTACCTGCCTAATATTTACTTATTTATTTATTCACTCACTCACTCACTCATTTCTTTTTATTCTTTGGGGCTAGGGACCAAACCCAGGGATGGTGTTTTGAATTTGCAGCCCCTAAGGCTAAGGATGGAGTTTGCTTGGTGCGGTTGCTTCCCTAGCGTGCAGGGAGCCCTGGTACAATCCCCAGCACCCCACAATCTGCTGTGGTAGTGCATGCCTCTGATGCCAGTACTCCTAAGAGAGGGGCAGGAGGATCAGAAGTTAAAGGTTACCTTAGCTACAGCGTGAGTTGGGGTCACCTGGGACACATCAGACCCTGTATCAAAAGAAAAACCACAGAGTCCCAGGCCCTGTTTTGTTTTAATCACATTTTAACTCATTTTGGGGGTTTGTGTGTGTGGGCACAAGTGCCGTGTGGGCACAAGTGCCATGCGTGGCACACACAACTTGCAAGAGTTCATCCCCTCCTAATGTCATGTAGGTCTCAGGGGTCAGACTGAAGCTGTCAGACTTGGCAGCAAGTGCCGTAAGCAGCTGAACCGTCTCTCTAGCTCTGTTTGATTTTTGAGACCAGATGTCACATACTCAGGCTGGCCTAGAGTTCACTGTGCTCAGAGGGTGACCTTGACTTTCTGATCCTCCTGTCCTCCCTCCTGCCCCTGGCTAGGCTTTCAGGGTTTGCTACTTTGTCTGGTTTACTCTGTGATAAGGGTCAAAGGCTTCGTGCATGAGAGAGGCAAATACTACAGCTCCATCCCCAGCCCCCTTTTTGAGACAGGATCTCTCTGTAGCCTTGCATATTCCCTACGTAGCCTGGTAGCCTCAAACTCCCCGTTCTCCTATCCCCAAATGCTAGTATAACAGGAATCCACCCCTATTTTCATTTTTCTAAACCCCTTCCTGTTTTACTTTCCTCTTTAAAACTCATTCAGAAGCTGGGTGTGGTAGCACACACCTTTAATCCCAGCACTCAGGATGCAGAGGCAGGTAGTTAAGGGCTATCCTGGTTTACAGAGAGAGTTCCAGACAGCCAGGACTACACAGAAAAACCCTGTCTTGGAGAAAAATAAAAATAAAACAACAGACAAAAAACTTGCTCTTTTCTAACTTACGATGGTAGACATCAATTTATTGACTGACTTCCCCACCAGAAGAAAGTCAGGGACTTTATTTGCTTGTTTGTTGTTTGTTCATAGTTGGGTTCTAGAGAATGAACTCAGGGCTTCATTCATGCGTACAAAATAAACACTGGGCCAACTACCATCCCTGCCACCCTTGCACCCCCCATTGCTGGGGACGGAATCCAGGGCTTTGTGCTCGGTAGACTAGCTCTACAGACCTCCTCTAGAGCTCTACCATGGAGCCACATTCTCAATCTGGTTTTTATTGTTTTTATTCCCTGATACATTTTCAGTGCCCAGAATATCACAGGGTTCCCACAGACATAGTTGCATGAAGGAATAGACCAATCTCTGTGGCTTTTTCAAGAACAATATAGCAATTTGAAGAATCTAAAAATAAAACAGTATACAAAAGTGGGTGACTCTTTCTGTGTCATACAAGAGACCTTATGAACTTTATGAAAGCTACAGAAAGAAATAAGCTATACAGCTCACTCCATTTTGGCCCTGTAATACTAGGTTCCAAGATGGCCTGTTCTAGAAGGAAGTGATTGAATTTGTAAGTAGGTTCTTTTTTCTTTTTAACATTGTGTGTGTGTGTGTGTGTGTGTGTGTGTACACAAAAGCCTACCATAGAACACCTAGAGTGGTCCAAGGACAACTTGGGGGTTCCATATTAGACTCAGGCCCTCGAGTTTGGTCGCAAGCATCTTGCCTACTGAGCTATCTTAACTGGACTTGGAAATATGTTCTTGACTAGCATCTCTCTTCCTTTCTAGATAGAGGCCTGGATGCTAGAGACAAGGAAAACACAGGGGTCTGTTTATTTATTTTCATATTCGCTTGCTTTGTTTTTTGGAAATTTTTTGAGACAGAGTCTTGCTTATGAAATTCCAGGGGCTGGGGAGATGGCTCAGTGGTTAAGAGCACTGACTGCGATCCCACAGCTCCTGAGTTCAATTCCCACCAACCACTTATATATAATAAATAAATAAATCGTTAAAAAAAAAAAAAAACCTCAGGTAAGCCCATACTCATTGGCCTCAAACTCTTGGCAATTCTCCTGCGTCAACCTCCCAAGTGCTAAGGTACTGACCTGAATGTGATACCAGGAAAAATGACTTTAACTCCTTCAGCCTCTTAACCCTTCTCTATAAATGGAAATGACATTTTGGCACTTACCTGAAAGGTTATTGTAAAGATTAGAATTTACACATATAATTCAATTGTATTACCATCCAGCAATTGTTCAAAAGTAACAAACAAACAAACACATTTACAAAGATCCAACCAGGTACCAGGTATAGTTTTATTAACCTGGTCAATCTTCAAAATCATTCCACACAATAGACAGTGACTGTCCCATTTCCAGATCAGGAAACCTGATCATTATGAAACCTGCCCAGGGTTTGTTACCCTGTTGCTACTTTGTACTTCCTTATAGAGAAAAGTCAACTGCCATTTCCTAGGGAGACAGCCAAAGCAGACGCCAGTTGGTGTCTGGAAGGTAGGAGGAAGGTGGTTTGCTAGGAATGGGAAACAAAAATTTGGCTTAGCCTGGAATTTGGTTTGTCATAGATGTGGGAGCTCCATGAATGGGAGGCTGGGACTCTAACGGGAGGAGTGAGGAGAAGTCAGAAGCAGAGGGACGGCAGAGCCTGCAGTTGGGTCAGATTGTGCATGGGGAGAACCTGGGACTGCTCATATCCAATCCATGACTGTTCGACTTGGCAAAAAACCTAGCCTGGGGGCTGGAGAGATTGCTCAGTAGTTAAGAACAGTTATGCTTGTCTAGATGAACTTCAGTGTGTTCATTTCACACACCTGGGAAAAGGAGACGTCAATAGGAATGACCTCATCAGACTACCCAGTGGGCGAGTAGGGGACAGTTTCTTAATTGCTGATTGATATAGAAGAGCCCAGTCCACTATGGGACAGTGCCATTCCTCGACAAGTGGCTCAGGACTGTATAAAGAAAGTAGCTGAACAGGCCAGAGGAAGCAAGCCAGTCAGCAATGTTCCTTCATGGTCTGTTTTTTAGTTCTTACTTTGAGCTCCAGCCCTGGCTTATCTCGATGGTGAACTGTATCCTGTTAGCCAACAAAACCCTTTCCTCCCATAAGTTGGTTTTGGCGAGTCTTTTATCGCAGTGACAAAAAAGAAAACTAGGCTAGAGCCGAGGACTGGAGTTCAAAACCCAGTATTACCTGCCTCAGGAGACTCGGGAATGCCTGGAAGTCCAGCCCCTGTGTGTGTGTGTGTGTGTGTGTGTGTGTGTGTGTGTGTGTGTTCAAGTCAGAGTTTCTTTGTGTAGCCTTGGCTGGCCTGGAACTCACTATGTAGACCAGGCTGGCCTGGATCTCAGAGACCCACCTGCCTCTGCCTTCAAGTGCTAGGATTAAAGGCATGGGCCATCACCACCCAGCACACAGACAAATTTTAGAAAACAAAAGCTAACCTGGACCAAAAGGTGAGAAGAAAGAAGCTGGGCTAAGGACACAGAGGGCCTGGAGCCCTTGCCCTTTACCTGCATCTGGTGGAAGGTAGAAAACAAAGATGGCCAGGAGGGTGATGAGGATGCACGGGGCAATGACATTGACCAGGTAGAAGAGAGGCTTCCTCCGAATAATGAGATAGAAGATAACTTCCTCTCGATGTCCTTCCTTCCCTCCTCTTCGATCCCCTGGAAGGTGGATTAACCTAGAGGGTTTGTGGATAATCTCCCATTGACCATTCTCTGGAGGAGGGAGGGAGACAGGATAAGTAAGCTCAGGCATGGTAGCTGCCCTGGTCAGCGTCTGAGATGGCACGCCTCTGGGCAGCCCGGCTCTAATGAAGAAGTCTCAGCTTCCATGTTCTCCCCTTCCACTCTAGGTTCCCAGGACTGAACTCAGTCAAATTTACATTTCAAGAGCCTCCACCACTTCCCTGTGTGTGTTGTGTTTTTTGTTTTTCTGTTTTAAGAATCTCGGCCAGGGGGCTGGAGAGGTGGCTCAGAGGTTAAGAGCACTGACTGCTCTTTCAAAGGTCCTGAGTTCAATTCCCAGCAACCACATGGTGGCTCACAACCATCTGTAATGGAATCTGATGCTCTCTTCTGGGGTGTGTCTGAAGACAGCTACAGTATAATAAATAATAAATAAATAATAAATAATAAATAAATAATAAATAAATACATTAAAAAAAAAAAAAAAGAAGAAGCTCAGCCAGACTGGAAAGATGGCTCAATGGTCGAGAGCACTGACTTCCAGAGGTCCTGAGTTCAATCCCCAGCACCCACATGGTGGCTCACAACCATCTGTAATGGGATCTGATGCCCTCTTCTGGTGTGTCTGAAGACAGCGACAGGGTACTCACCCCTCCACATTAAAGGTCTGCCTTACCACACTTGGCTTCCTTTTCCACATTTGCAGTATTGATCATTATCCCCAGGCTGCTGAACCCACCATCTTCCCTGAGCATCAATACAGAACCTGTCTATCAGCCTTGAATGTGTGAACTGTGCTCACTCACCGATGAAGGTCCCTTCATGGATGTAGATTTCCTGCCTCTCCTGTCCATCAGGATCTGGGCCTGTCTTCAGGCTGACCTCAGAGCTGTCATAGCTGTAGGAACTAAACACCATGGTGCAATTCTGCCAGTCAAAGGGGAAGTAGGTGACCTGGATGGAGGGGAAGACACTGGATCTGCCAAAGAACTAGCAAGGAAGGACTAGGGAAGTTTGGGAGGTCATTGGATTCAGGTTACAAAGGAGAAGGGATCATCAGAGAAATGGCAGCAGACATTGTGACAAATGGCAGCGGAAAACCAAAGCAAGTATACAGGGTAGTGTAAGGTCAGGGTAGACAAACAAGAGGTTGAGTCAGGAGGAATTATGACCCAGGGCCCAGGACTGGGCATGGCTGGGGAATGAGGAAGTCTAAGAACAGGCAAAGCTTAGAAACCTGGATGCTGCAGCTGCTGCGATACAGGCCAGGGGGTTGCCAGCGCACAGATCCCTCAAAGGACACCACGACATTAATGTCCAGGGCAACGTCAAAGTTTCCATCATTGCTAAAGGGAAAAGATCTTTTCATATGGGATCTGTATCTGTCCTCCAGAGACCCTGCCCCCTCCCCAACGGTTCAACCCCTCCCTCCACCATGGCTTACCCTAATCCCCTCATGCCTCAACCCTGCCCAGGCTTTAGAAAGACCCTACTTGTTCAGCAGCACCACATCAGGGAGCCAAACAGATTCAGCAGTGACACGGAGAGACTCGATGCCATCGTGTTCTGCGGGGTCCCAGCTTAACCTGTAGTCGGTCCACTCCTAGGGAAGCAGAGGCTAAAGCGCTGTTCAGGCTAGCGAGGCTTGGGTTGTCGGAGAGAGTGCCAGAAAGAGGCACAAAGAGGAGTAGCTCTGGGGTTGGGGATTTAGCTCAGTGGTAGAGCGTTTGCCTAGCAAGTGCAAGGTCCTGGGTTCTGTTCTCAGCTGGGGGGGGGGGGGTAGCTCAGGGCTTACCGGTGGGTCAAGGTCTGACTTCACTCCCTGGGATTCACAGTAACTAGTTTCCTCCCCCCATCCCCCGACCCCGACCCTCCACGGAACTCTCTTCAGTCTCAAACAGAAGAGTGGGCCTAAAGAGATCCCTCATCATTTAAGGGCACAGGCTGCTCTTCCAGAGGACCCAAAATAGATTCCCAGTATCCAACATAGAAGGCCCAACCATCCATAACTCTTGTTATGCATGTGGTTTACAGACATGTATAAGCAAAATACCCATTCACATAAAATAAAAATAAGATAATTTAAGAAATAACTGAAAAGGGGTTGGGGATTTAGCTCAGTGGTAGAGCGCTTGCCTACGAAGCACAAGGCCCTGGGTTCGATCCCCAGCTCCGGAAAAAAAAAAAAAAAAAGAAATAACTGAAAAGATTGCACTAGCCATTCTACAGTGAGTGATGTTCAACCTGCAGTTCAGGACCTTTTAAGGGATGGGAATTCAAATTAGTGATCCCCAAACTTGTGTCTTAAATAATTGTTGATTGAGCTTCTGTTTCAGTCATTATATGTGTACATTATGAAATTAGTATTTTAAAAGATCTTGCTGGGCTGAGCATTTCAGGAGATTCATATAAAGAGGATGGGATGCCCTTCCCTAACCCACGGGGTCTCCATACCAGGTCTAAGTACACCTTTGTGCTCATTTCTTCATCCTTCTCGTTCTAGAATGGAAAATTTAAAGGGCAGAAGTGAAATGAAGTGGGTAGAAACAAGGGCCCCTTTCTCTAAACTGCACCTTCTTGGGTGCAAACTCCCATCTCGTATCAACCTGGAAACACCAGACCCTGAGGCCTGCTTTCCTTTTATCTCCTGGTTAAATCACGGGCCCCGCCCAACGTCTGATCAAATACAGCTCAGAATCTCCTCTCAGGGTTGTTTATTGACTGTTTGGGCACCAAGCTCTGCTGGACTTTGCTAGAACATTACCGGGCCCCGCCTCGAGGTCCTCCCCATAGCAGGTCCTTCTGCCCCGGCTCTGCCTCAAAACCCGCCCACAAGCGTGTTAGGGGAACTCTATTCTGTGCCCATCATAGAAGCCACGCCCACGGACTAGTTCATTGGTCTGATTTTTACCCAATCACCGCTAAGGGCCTGTTAGTCTCTTAGCATAACCCGCACTCGGACTGTCTTCCGAGCCGTGTCTAAAGCCACGCCCCCAGTCGGACTTGCCCGACGACCTCCACCCGCGGTACCTCTCTCACCAGGCTGATGAGTTGCGCCAAGGTGAGGCCGATGCTGACCCCGACGCGGTCTCCCACCTCCCGCGCCGGCCTTACTGAGCTATCATAATCCGAGAAAAGTTTCTTAAGCAGTTGGCCTTCGGCTTCCGACCCGCGGGCTCCTGATGAAGGAAAGCACTAAGTGACGCTCCGAGGGCTGGCCGTGACCACTGCTGTTCACTGCCTCTTCGGCGTCCAGACTGACTTACCTGGGGCGAGGGGCGTCCCGAGTATCCCCAGAATCAGAAGCAGCGCCCCTAAGGCCATGGCCCTGCCGATTTCGCTCAGTGGGTTTGTCCGAAGAGCGGCCGAGGCCGCCAGGCCAGGGGAAGTGACGAGGCGCCCAGGAATGTGCACCTGTTGTCGGGGGACCAGCTGCCAGCCCACCCGCCCCACCCTCCGGACTTGGTCGCGCCCGGAGCAATTGCAGTCGCCCTCCACTCACAAATGTCAGATAACACTCTGGTTGTATAAATCATCTTTAATTACAGAAAGCATGAAGTGGAGACCCAGTCCCCTGAGAGCAGAGCCAGGAGATGGGCGGAGCCTGAGCGGGGTTTGTATGAGGCAGGAGGGCATCTCTTGCAACAAGCCAGAAGTAAAAGGGCCTGAGGAAAAGTGACCTGTCTTTGAGCACTAGCCCCTCCCTTAGGACCTCCATAGACGTTTCCACCTACATCTGCTAGACTCGGAATCTACCCCCTATTTTACTAGAGGTTCCCCATGGGCTTTCCCCGTTTTCAAGTCCTTTTTGGGTACTTAAAACCCACCTGAGGTTATAAGCTGTAAGGTAAAGTAAATTCTATTTAGTTAGAAGCTCCGGGATACATATGAGGTCTGGGAACCCAAGAGGCTCCTAGACCTGACCTGTAGAGGGCTCGGAAACGGTGTACTTATTGCTGAGTTGGGAGTCTCTTTGCTGTGAGGGGGAGTCAAGGATGTGTCCCTAGTTGTCCTTTTTAATTCTAGAGTTCTTATCATTATAGACCTCAGCTTTTTGTTGTTTGAGACAGGGTCTAACATAGCCTAGGCTGACCCCGAACTCACTATGTAGCCCAGGCTAGCCTTTATTCCCCCACCCCTCCCTTTACCTCATAGATGCACCACACCATATCAGAAAGAAAGACCTCAGCTTTAAAAGGGATCTGGAAGGAACTCCTGCTGAGGTAGCTAAGTGAACACAGGTTCAACCATACCATGGCATTTTCTCCCTCTCAGCTTCCCTATAGGAGTCAGGTATATTGTTCCACAATTCCTGTATCTTTCCCCAGACTCTTGTTTCCCTGGCAGAACCCCAATTGGAATGCTGAAACTAGAAACCATGTAAAAAGTAAGGTTAGTATTCTGGAGTGACGATTTTTAGAAAATTATCTAGGAAAAGCAAGAAATGGTTCTTGATCCATTCAGTGTTAATTAGTAATCTCTCTCTCTCTCTCTCTCTCTCTCTCTCTCTCTCTCTCTCTCTGTGTGTGTGTGTGTGTGTGTGTGTGTGTGTGTGTGTGTGTGTTGGCTTTTGAAACAGGGTTTTGTTATTAGCCCAGGATAGCCTCTAACTCAAAACCATTCTGATTCAGCCTCCCAGGTGCTGAATTACAGGCACGTGCCACCAAGCACAGCTCAGAACAAATTAGTTCTTAATTAATCATAGCTGAGTTCTAGCCATAGCTCATGCTTAAATCCTCACTGGAGAAAGTGGAAGGGTGGTTTAAAACATATTCTAGTACAGTAATATGGCTATACAGACCCTAGTTCTATCCTGGGAAAAAGGGTTGAGAGTCATGGTCTATGCCCTAGAGCTGAGATTCAGGAGGAAGTATGGCTCCACAAAGGTCTAGAGTACCATGCTCTGGAATTGGGTGTCTCTGGGATAAGAAGGTTTAACCTGTGGTGACCTGAGACTCCTTCCAATTCAGACTAAGGCCAATAGCTACATTAGGAGGCTCAAATTCAGCCTCTTTAAAAAAAAAAAAAAAAAAAACAAAAACAAAACAAAAAAACAAAAACCTAGGGGTGGGAGGTGTCCATCTAGGTCAAGGATAGAAGTGTCAAGGATCCTGGCTTCTAACGCAGAGCATTGGAATGGCCCTGCCTGGCTGGAGTGACCAGCTGTATCAGAACCTGTCCAGACCAACACAGAGGGTAGAGGAGAGAGGAGATGAAGCCTGGGTGCCCGTGGACCGACCTAGAAAGCTATGGCTTTGCAGCAATGAAAAGAAGGACATGGCTTCAGAGACTGGCTCAGCCAGGGTGAAGAGAATTCCCTCGCCTTGTCAGTGTTGGAACCCCGGTGCCTTTTAGGAAAAAATGGGGTTCTCTTAAGGGGCAGGAGTTAGTGTGGGAAAAAAAGAGAGGTGACCAGCCAGGATCATTTCCAGCGCCTCCATCTTGGAGCCTCTCCTGGGCCCCAGGATCTAAGAGCTCAGCAATTCTGGAGGTCCCAGAGAGCTCCTAGGCTCCCACAGGGTACAGCACCTGGTGAGACCTGGCTGCTCAGGGCATGTGTGTGGCAACAGGGGCAAGAGCAGCAAGGCCTGGAGCAGGGCTGGAAGACGGGGTGTGGCGGTGGCTGGCTCACTGGAAGTGCAGAGAGCCTCCAGTCCAGGGGCTACATCTCAATGGGCAGGGGGACTGGAAGGGGAAGTCTCAGGGACACTGTGGAGAGAAGGCTCCCGGTACATGGCCACTGTGAAGGGGAGAGAGAGAGCAGCAAGGAAGGAGAATTAGGCACACAGAGAGCCAGGAAGAATCCTAGCTCTGAGAGGCCTCCCTTCTCTTACACTCACCCTTGGAGAACCCCAACCCCCGCCAAAGGCTAAAGCCTTCCCGCTTGGCCCGCCATAACAACATGCCGTTGAACATTTATGGGCATCTATGTGTCACTAAGTATTCATGTCAAGGTCAATACCTCCCACATGACCCACCTTTTCTTGAGCCCATACCCACCCTCCAGGAGCTTGGGCACAAAGTGGGCAGCTGCCTTGGTCTTCTTGACTCGGTTTCCCTTCATGACCCGGCCTTCTTTGTCCAGGCCTAGGTACCAGGCCCGGCCAGAACGACGCTGGCGGTAGAGAGCAGAGGCATACAGGACATAGTAATTCTCAAAGACGCACTCCTTAAAGCGACACTCTGCTGTGAAATGCGGCTGAGAAGACAAAGATCCAGAAAGAGGCGTGGAGACACACACACACACACACACACACACACACACACAGAGAGAGAGAGAGAGAGAGAGAGAGAGAGAGAGAGAGAGAGAGAGATATCACTGGCAGAATGGAGCCCTTGGGAAGAAGCAGCCAGGATATAATCCATACATTATTTGGAAAGGAGGACGGCAGCTACTGAGTCCACACAGAAACCAGAGCACAAGCACAGAGAGAATAAGGAAGAACCTGGTGGATCACCCAGGGGCAGGAACTAGATCTTTAGGGGCACTAGAAATAAGATTGCTTCTCTTCATTCCCAACCTCTTACTTATCTAGAGGAAAGATGAGGCTTAAAGGCTGAGAAATGTCTCCCTAATAGCAGAAAGAATCGAGCATCCAAAGAGCCTGGGGTACTTGAGGGTGAGCATTGCGAGTGGATATGGGTAAACTCTAGAGGAGGAGTTCTGGACCAGGCCCTCATCAGCCCAGAGTCCTGGGTGTAAGTCCTGTGTGTACAAAGAGTGGTTCTCTGCTGAGGGTGTCCCCGATACTCCAGGCCACTCAGCCTGGTCGTCTTACCGAGCTGTACAATAGCCCCTCAGCATTCATGGCCATGTAGTGACCCAGCTTGGCACTCTGGATGGTGACCACACGAAGCCCCACGGGAATCAGATTGAAGTGGGCTGGGGGAGTAGAAAGCCAGCATCAGTACCCAGGTACCTGGCTTCCATCTGAGTCCCCCCCACCCCCCAACTCCATTCCCACCGCCTCCCTGGGGGCTCAGGAAGACAGACAGAAGGTGGCAAAGCCTGAGGAGGTGATAGGATTGTCATCTCCTGTCTCCATCCCCCCACTTCCCACCCTGCAGCTGGTGTCCCTTCTCACTGAAGGAGCTGGTGTCCTCTGGGGTGCCCTGGATGCTCCCATCCGGATTCGCCTGGAGGTAGAAACCCTGGCGGCAGAACAGTTTGGTGACGATGCCTTTGAGCTGAGGCTCTGGAGAGAGAGACATTTATCTTTGAAAATGACATCTCTGTTCCCAGAAACATTCCTACACTTGGCGGGATCACAGGAAAGAAGGAAGGGGAAATGAAGAGGGTTCCAGGGCCCCAGCTCCCTTACCCTCCAAGCAAGCTTCCTTCCACCTCTCTGTGATTCCTGAGGAAGCTGGGGTGTGGGTCCCTTCCGCTTTCTCTAATCATGAGCGTCAGCTTAATTTATTGAAATTTATTTAAATGGTTTAATTCCTCTCCCTACCAGAGTTGGGGGAGGGGGCAGGGAGGAGGTAGAAGAGAGAGACATAAAAGGCAACGGACAGTGCCAGAGACGCAGGGCAATGTGTTTGCAAATGTCGGGGTGAGCAGCAAGGTGACCACAGGGAAGGGGCTCCCCCTTAGAAGTAGGGGTGGGACTGGGCTTGACTGACGCTGACTCAGCACCTGCTGCTGCAGCTGCCGCTCGCTTGGCGCGGGCCTTGCTCTGGCACAGCGCCGGCCTGTCTGACACTGACCCATCTGTCTGTCTGTCTGTCAGTCAGTCGGCTGGCTCATGAAGGTCCAGTTTTTCCTGAGACTGAGCCTCTACCCTTCAGCCAGGTAACTGGCCGGGGATAGGGGACATTTAAACCACATCAAGGAAAAGGAAGAGGGGACAGAGATGGAGAAGCAGGCTGCATCACGTGGGGACTGGGTCCCACTCAGAGGGTGGGCTGCGGACTGTACCACTACCTATTGTTGGTGATGGGGGAGGAGGGCGCAAGGGGCTACCCCTAAGGGAACCGGCAGCGGCCTGGAGCGAGGCCAGAGGGACTCCCTAACTGTCGTACCTGGACGGGAATCACATACCAACCCTTACATCTCTCCTTTCCCTTGGCTTGATCTCTGCCGCTTTCCCTGTTCCCCCTTGTAAGTGGTACGACCCCCCTCCTAAGTCCTGTGCTGGTCTTCAGCCCGAACTGTGTGTGAATTCCTACTGGTAGAGGGTCCCCGGAGGCTGTAGGACCGGATTTCCGAATCACACAGGAGTAATGGGAGGGGGTGCCCAGCACCCTTTTTGAAGCGCAGGTCACAGAAGGAGGGCGTATGGAGGGGGCTGGCTGACGAGGTAGCTGCAAGGACACCCGGGGGAGAGCTGGAGAGATTGGCTCCTGGCCAGGCGAGCTGGACCAGGAGGAACAGAGCCAAAGCGTGGAGGGGCGGGAGAACCGGAGCGGGGGCGGGGCAGCCAGGGCTGCAGAAACCCTCGGGGTGACCCAAGCGTCCAGAACCCCTCAAGCCCCGCCACTTCGGATGGAAAGAATCGCGAGAACCCGCACGTAGGCGAAGGACCGTGGGGGTGGGGAGTCCTGTGTTGAAGGGGGGCCGACAGGAGCTGAAAAGCTTGGGGCGCGACTTCGCCCCTCAAACCTTCCCCCTGCCCTCGAAAGCAAGGAGATTCGGCATTACAGGCAAAGAGGAAGAAAACTGAAGGATAGTCCCGTACATTTTGTCGTTCTGGCCCATCTCTTCCACTTCTGGGACACCCCCCTCCTCATCGGGTTTCATTCTCCAGGGCCCCTGGCCTCAGGCAGGACTTCAGTCCGGGAGACCCCGCCCTAGCCACACTCACCTGGGCCGCGGTCCTGTCGCGTGGGCCGCCCCCCGCACAGTCGCACCTTGGACAGCAGGATGAGGAGCTGCTTCTGGCAAAGTGACTTGGTACCGCGGGGACACACGCGCCGCTGCGCGGACACGGGCCGGCTGCCCCCGGGCTCGCGGACCTCCCGCTTCTGTCGGATCAGGCTACTGGCCAACGCCGCCATCGCTCCCCGGGAGGAGACACCCCCAAACCAGCAGGCTCCCGGAGCTCCCTGGGCTCCCCAAGAGGAGCCCTCTCACCAGGGCATGCTCAGGACCCAACCCACCGCCCCACCCACAGGATCTGAAGATAAATCCCAGACCCCCGTATGCCCCCCCCCACACCACCAGCTCCCACCCTTGGGCCCTGACTAGCTCCAGCGGCTCCAGCAGCCTATGCACTCCTCAGCTGACCTCACCCATGAATTTTGTCCCCTAATGAAAGCTTTCCCCTTCCCTCCTTTCTGGCCTCTGTACCAGATAGAGGGTGCCTCCTCTATCCCGAAGTCAAGACCCTCCTATTTCTAAGATGTGTTCCCAACACCCTAAGGCTTCTTTCTACCCTATTTAGGGGCCGCTCTTGCCCAGCCTACTCTCATAAAGGGTGTAAGTCCTAAGCTTTGTGGGCATTAGCTCACGCTAGGCTGCTGTCAATGTCAAGAGGAGCCCAGCTCTGGTTTTTCCTTTGCTATACTCTAAATGGAGTGGATCTCCCACTTTCTTCAAATCCCCCCGCCCCCCAGCAAATATGACTCAATATCCAGGCTGTCTAGGTTCAGTGAGAAGGGGTTCCCAGACCCTCTGGCTGGAAAATGCTTTTTTTCACTGTCACCCCCATTTCTAGTACCACAGAGTTTCAGCTGCTGAGACCATTTCCTCACCTTGCTACCCTCCACTCCTTTTGAAGTCACCTCCAAATCAACCCTTTCTAGTGCATACACCAGGTGGTTGTCTGGAGGACCCTCTGTCGCCCCCCAAAAAGGAGCATCAGTCGTTTCTGTTTGTTTTCTAGATGCCCCTTAAATTTCCCGAGGAACAACTGGCACTGCTTAGATCCCACACCCTCCAATCTAACAAGGCCCCCCCAGAGAGGAGTGCACCCACGTTGTCAACACTCCTCAAACGTGAACAGGCCCTTAATAAGTCATAGCGCATCAGAGCTCCCTGCGCCAGGGCTTTCTCGTCCTCCCTGGGACTGCTAAACACCCCTTCCTTTCCCCGACGCCCCTCAACCTGTCCTGTCCTGTTGATCCGGGCGACCGGTGCCGCGAGCTCCGGCTCCAGGCTCCTCCCTCCCTGTCACCCGCAAGCGGAGGTTTCCCCCCAACGTCGGCCTAAGCGTCCCGGACCCCTAGGAAGGAGTGAGGATGTCTCTGCAGAGCGCCTCGGTTCGGCAAAGTCAGAGCACTGGGCCTGGAGGTTGGACCAGGCAGAGCGGCGGAGGCAGCGGCAGCGACTGTGGGAAGCTGAGGCGGCGGCGGCGACAGAGGCTCCCCCTTCTCTGCGAGCCGGCCCGGGGGCGGGGCAGGGGGCGGAGACGCTGGGAGAAGCTGGGCGGGCGGAACCCTGGGGTTCCTTGGAAGCTGTAAGTGGGGACTGTCACAGAGGCAGGCGGAGTAGAGGCAAGGCCTGCAAGTCTCGGGGTTCAGAGGAAACGAGACATAGAGCCTGATATAGCGGGGCTGGGGGCAAGGGTAGATGGAATAGCCGATAGAAATAAAATGAAAAGGGACTTTACTGCCTGGGATGGAAGTGAGGACAGAAATGGATGAGGAGAGTTGGGGGGAAAGTGGAGAAACGGGTGGCTGTGCCATCCAGTCTGGGCTGTGATCCGGCCTTAATATCTCTCTGCTTTGTTATGAGCCAAATTGATCAGAACCAGGTTTCCAAAAACCAGTTTCTTCCCGCATTTTGTCAGTAAATACATTCTTCCTGTTCCCTGTAGACTCTGAAAGAATCAGGGAGGGAGAGAGGTTCTGGGAGGCAGTACTGGGATAGAAAGGGCACTAGCCAGATTTAGAGAACTTGGGCCTCAGGCAAGGCAGAATACTGGAGAAACCCTTTAGAAAAGAGACTTTGGACCCAACCACACACTGTATGCGAGGGGCAGCAGTCTCCTTCCTCCATGACCCTCTCCAGCCAAAGGAAACACTTTCCATTCCCTTAGGAGTAGACTCTTTAATGGGTCCCGCCCCCTACCCCCGCTAAACCGCCCCCTTTGCGGGCAACCTTGGCTTCCTCCACGGCCTCACGCAAGGCCTGTGCAGGGTCCCCGCGAAGCTGGGCCAATGCCCCGCGCAGAGCAGCAGAGCCGTCTCCCATACGGAGCTTTCGGCCGCTCAAAAAATAATGAGGCAGCGTCCCGGCCTCTAGCACTCGGCTCAGCTCATCCAGTAGCCCAAGGCAACAAGCGCCAGCATTTTCCGGCCGCGCCAGGTAGAGTGCCGGGAGCCGCTCGCACGCCCAGTAGAGCAAGGTCCGCAGGAGGTAGGGCGCAGCGGCTCGGGTCCCCGCCACCAGCGGGCGCAGCAGCGCCTGGGCTGCCGCGTGTGCCTGAAGCAGCGGCGCGGGGATGCGCGCTTTGAGCGCCAGCTCCTGGCGGGCGAAGCACAACTGCCATCCAGAGGTGCCCTGCTGCTCCGGGAGGCTGCCCGGCACTAGGTAGAAAGAGGCCGATTCAGAGACCAGTGGACCCGCCCACGAGTGGCTCCGAGCCGCGTCGGGCCAGCCTGTCACGGTCACCACCGGGATCAGGTCGAAGAGCAGGAGGTGGCGTGGGGGCTCTGGAGTTGCCAGGAGGACAGTGGTGACACCCGCGTGGCGAGCTGCATGAACTAGCCGCGGGGCGCCTGGGACGGGGATCAGGGACTCAGCAACCTCAGCCAACTTAACGAAGAACCAAGAAGCTACTTGGGTCGGGCATAATGTGGGCCACACCTTTGGAGCCTCCGACGGCTTTGGAACTGGGCTTTCGTCGGTTTCCAAGGCCTCACTACTCGGTGTTTCCAATGGTTCAGGAGCTTCAAGATTGGCGATGTCATTATAAGGAGATTGGGACCCTGAAAGGTCACTAGATTTTTGCAAAGACATATGTGGCTCAGGTTCAGGGACACAATCATGTGACTGATCTACAGAGTTTCCCCGGTCGGTGGGACTCTCTTTGCCCTGAGTTTGGGGAGTCATATCACTTTCTTCTGGGACAGGGGGTCCTAGGCAATCCAGCCAGGCCTCTCGGACCAAAATTCCGCGCATCAGTTCTGGAAGGCGGAGCCATGCAGAACAGGATTCCAGATCCAGTAGCAGCTCGGGCCCAGTGCCATCCAGAGAAAACACAGGCACAAGGACTGTAAAGCCGGCATCATAATGAGGTCCCCGGGAGTAGGGACCTAAGGGGGCGTGCCCTAAATCTACGGAACCTTCGCGAATTCCACCGCGAAGCAGCAAGAGTTCTGCCTGGGGTGGAAAACGAGGGTCCTGGCGGTGAACTAGACCTAAAGGAAGAGAAAGAGTAGTGAAAGTATCATGGTTCAAAGCCGGGGCGGGAAATGACGAGGCTGGGGTTTGCAAATTCCCACAATTGATAATTACTTACCGAGTAGAGAGAAGACAAACTCCTTGGCTCGGAGAAGATCGGCTCCAGGCTTGGGCCCTTCACTCCAACTCTCCTGAACACCCAGCTCCTGAATCAACTGAGTGAGTTCCTGCAGCTGTGCGCCAGAGCAGAAGTCTATGTCTGTGAGAGGCCGGGCTGGGGCTGGGGGTGGTGGGCCCCACCAGGGGGCACCCCCAGACGGTGGAAGCCATAGTTGTCTATCGTTTGGTGCTGGAGCAAACAGATCCCAGTTAGCTTTGGCAGTTCCCAAGTTCTCCAGTTTTCCCCTCCCTCTGAGGCAGAGCAAGGGCTACAGACAGTCCACAAGTGGGTTCTGAGGATGATGCGTTCTGTGTTTAGTCTTTAGGATGAACAAGTGACTATTTCCTTCGGGTTTTTTTTTCCCCTAAGCCGGTTGTCCCACGGTGAATCGGTTCACCTGACTCAGCAGGTTAAAAAAAAAAGCTATTTGGTCCCTCCTGGGAATACAATAGCCAATCTTTGCCACCGGCCTTTGCCCACCTCCCTTTACCTCTTTTTAAGAAGGGCTTATTGGTCCGCGGCTTTCCGATGAAGGGGTAGCTGGAAAGGTGGTACACAGAAAGCAACATAAAAGATTCTACAGGTAACTTCCTGGTGGTCACATGTCCACGCCCTTTTCTGGAAGTTGTCTGGGTGGCTCCAGATTGGTCCCCGCCTCCTCTGAGAGTTCAGTCACGCCTTTCACCCTGCTGAGATGTTGCTACCCTGGGAGTTGTAGTTTGTGTCCCACAGTACAGGTGCAGCGGTGCCTACACACCCTTCCTTTTGTTTTGAAGGGTGCCTACCGAAGCCTATAGTTTTTTTTTTTTTTTTTTTTTTTTTTTTTTTTTTTTTTTTTTTTTTTTTTTTTTGGGGCTGGGGACCGAACTCAGGACCTTGTGCCTCCTAGGCAAGCGCCTACCACTGAGCCAAACCCCAACCCCTATAGTTTTTTTTTTCTTCCTTTTATCCCTTTCAGTTTAGTTATTTGAGACTGGGTCTCACTGTGTAGGTCTGGATGGCTTGGAACTTGCTATGTAGACCAGGCTGACTGCAGCACAAATAGCCTGCTTCTGCCTCCTGACTTCTGAGATTAAGGACATATAGCACGTTTTATACAAAATCTTAGGTAGCCCAAGCTGGCCCGGAAGCACTACGTAGCACAGGCTGACCCTGAACTCACAGCAAGCTTCCTACTTCAGCTTCCTTGGTGATGTGAGAAGTTACAGGCTCATGCCACTACACCCCGCAGGAGACAGTGTCTAATCAGTCCTACACAAACACTCGCTGGAATTGGAGAAGAGGTATAGTGGGTCAGATCCGAAGAGTGAGTAATAAACATACCCTCCATTCCACTCCTCAGACTCCATGGTCTCTTAGATGAGGCTCTTTAAAGGAAATTCTGATGTCGTTTTTAGTTTTATTATCTAACTTGAGACAAAGTCTCACTGTGTAGCTATGGTTGGCCTGGAACCCATTATGTATATCAGGAAAGCTAGTTCTGAACTCACAGAGATCCAATTGCCTCAGCCTCCCAGGAATTAAAGGCCTCTGATCATTTTATAGAGACTATGCCTTGGAAAGGTTGTGCTGGGCTTAGGAGGTGGAACAACTGGGCAACTTTGAATATTTTAAAAAATATCTATCCATTTATTTTACACACACACAGTATATATATATATATATATCTGTAGTTGTTTATAGACACACCAGAAGAGGGCATCAGATTCCATTACAGATGGTTGTGAGCCACCATGTGGTTGCTGGGAATTGAACTCAGGTCCTCTGGAAGAGCAGTCAGTGCTCTTAACCACTGAGCCATCTCCCCAATCCTTGGGCTTTTTTAAAAGAAGGAAAAGGCTGAGCATGGCTCTTAGCGCTTGGGAGGCAGAGGCAGGCTGATCTCTGTGAGCTCAAGGCAGGCCTGGTCTACACAGAGAGTTCCAGGTAGTGAGGGCTGCATAGTGAGACCTTGTCTAATAATAAAATAAAATAAAATAAAGTATAAAAATGCATGTGACTTGTCCAGGGCCAGAGTTGAGGTAGGGGGGAAGTATCTTCCTGGAGTCAATGGTTGTAATACTAAAGCAGGGATACATAGCTGTCATGGAACCAGACATCTGAATCTTAGAAGGGATTGCAGCCAACGATGCTCACATCAGACATGCAGAACCGTGACAGGAAAACCACTTGGGAATTCAAAGTTACATGTACACAGAAGCTATTAGGACTGAAATTGAAAGTCCAGAGGAAACTCCCAGCTAGGTTAGGTCAGGCCACAAAAA
>NC_046162.1:49715833-49800833 GCF_011064425.1 Rattus rattus
GATGTTGTGTGTCCCCTTCCAGCATCCTCTGCTTCTTCTTCCTAGGCAGGGTCTTTTTCTGACCCTGGAGGCTCATAATTTTGCTAGACTGAAAGCCTGGAAGTCTCAGACATTCTCTTATTTCTGGCCTGTTTCGTGAAACTTTACAAATCCATGTTAGCTCTAGAATCAGTAGCCACCCGTTCCTCCTGGCCCTGGTTCCCTGGGCTAGCTTGCCAAGCCACCCAAACCCATCCTTCCCGAGAACATCTACACCGACAGCCAATGACCGCTCCGCAGTCTCGTCCTCTCTCTTGCCCACCTAAATCGTCACAAATGAAAAGCACCAGAAAGCCTAAATATTTAATACCAGCCAGATTTGTGTCAGTAGATCTCCAACTCCAATACGTCTGTGCAAAGAGCACACAACTCAGTTATATTTATAAGCCGTACGCCTAGAATGGGCAGATTCACCCCTACACTGCTCTGTTCCCCAGCTGAGATCCCTTGCAACTGGTGACTTCTCCAGGTCACATGGTTCTGCTGCATCTCCCACCTCCTCTTCCTCTCTCTTCCTCTCTCTCTCCATCCTCTCTCTTCCTCCTTCCTCTCCCTCCTCTAAGACTTCCAGCCCCACCTTTCCTTTCCACCGCCCAATCACAGGCTCTAGCCTTTATCTGACCAGTTAAAATGGGGAGCAGGTTCACTCGGAATCACGTACAGGATCCGCTCCTTGCTCCTCGGCAGGATTAGCATCAAAATAAAAACAGCGCCAGGCAATCCACCACACTGGGCACTCTTGGAACCGCGGTTACAGGCATCTGTTGAGGAACGCCTGGCTTGTTATGTAGTTGCTGGATTCTGAACTCAGGTCCTTATGCTTACGGAGCAAATGTCCCTAACTACTGAGCCCGCTCTCTAGCCCCATCCCCCATCTTCACATTTGCTTGTGAGATGAGCTTGTTTTTCTTCCCACGGTGTTGTGGAAGATGAGTAGTTTGTTTTTAGTTACTGTAGTGGTGATGTATATAAAACTCTAAATGGAGGGCTGAGGTTTATTGGCTTCAAAAACTAAGTACAAGTGTCCAGAGAGATGGGCCAGCGATTTAAGAGCCACTGCTGTTCTTGCTGAGAGCTGTTCCCAGCACCCACATGAAGGCTCACAGCATCTGTAACTTCAGCTCCAAGAGACTCGATACCCATCCTCTCATCTCCTTGCGTACCAGGCACACGCACAGTGCACAGACGTCCATGCAGGAAAATGTATACTCATAAAATAAAATGAATAAAAATCTAAAAATTAAAAAAAAAAAACCCTAAGAGTTTACATAACTTTTCATATGAAAGATGGGAAAAGCATCTTTTTTCCCCCTGAGACAAGATCTCGTGTAGCTCAGGTTAGCCTTGAACTTGCTATGAGCCAGAGGAGCTCTTGAACTCCTGACCCTGTCTTTGCCTCCTGGTTCATGCTGGGCTGGTGGGAGTAGACTTAGGGATTCCTGCATGTTGGATGGGTGGGGTGCCAGCTGGGCTGCATCATCCACTCTAGCACAGGTCTCCTTAGGGTGCGTTGTCCTCAAAAAACAACGGTCAAAGGTCTGTGGAACGTGTGGCTTGTATGCTCAGCTGTCAGGGCTGGGCAGCCACTGCTGCTTGTGATGTCCACACCCGGCTTCCGCCCTGGGGGGAGGGGCAGGAGGTCCAGGACAGTTTCATTATTGTTACTGTTTCCAGTGTGCACACTTCCTTCTTATCCACCTAGGAAAGGGCAGATGGATGATCCGGATTGGTCCTCTAGCACTGTTTGATGACTCCCCCTCTCAGCCTCGGGCTCCAGGATGGGATTTTGATTGTATACATTTGTCTTAGTCATTCAGTTTCCTTGGTGATGCGATTAGAGACCACAGAGAGCATCAGGTAGCAGCAACTTGAACACCCTGTCTCCAGGTCCCTTTGCTCCATCCCTGTTGATATTTCTGAATCTGTGAAGTAGCCTCCCTGGCCCTTGCAGCTGCTTCTTCACACACGGGACATTGTCCTACATGTAGAATTCTAGATTTTATGGGCGCTGCTGTTCACAGATTCTGCTCTTGGATAAGAAACCATGGTCTCTGGAGAGTGTGAGGGGAATTGGACAGTTTTTCTCCAAATGCAGGTAGGGACTCTTCACATGCTATCAGAGGAGATTGTTAGAGTGTGTGCTGGTCAAACTGACCCTCTGCTTCCTTTATAAAACCAAGTGACCAATCATTTCCTTGCAACCATACAAAAACAATGGAACTTAGATTCCCAGGAGCAGCCACATATGTCAGAGCAAGTGGTTCTAGTCCTACGGAGCAATCTGTAAGCACAGGGATGTCTGCACGGAAGCCCCTGACAATTCCCCGACTCTAGGCTGGTTGCCTTCCATCCAAGCAGCTTTCTACCTTCAGTGGAAACTGTCAGACCCCATGTAACCAGGTCAAAATGCAGTTCTGGGTGGTGGGCCCGAGTATGGAAACGCTGGGACCTGGCAAACCTCAGGAAATGACATCAAAATCACAGCAAGAGGACGAGGGGCCAAGAGGGAGACAACTGAAAGCAAGGTGCTTCGTGGGTTCTGGGATCTGCGGTCCAGCAAGGGCAGGATCCCAGAGATGCTGTGTGCAGAAGATGGGGAGAAGATGGAGTTGCCATAACAACAGTGCTAGGAATGGAGTGAGAAGTGGGGCCAGACTGGAAACAGGATGGTTGTCACAAGCTACATACTGGTTGGCTTTCTAGGTAATAACTTTCTAATGACTACCTTGCAAAGGGAGTTACTATGGCACCAAACTTGGAAAGGTACTAAGGCTCAAGAGAGACGATCAGTACAAAGCACTTAGTGCAACACCCAGCCCAGTAAACGTTCATTTAGCCACTCCTGTGGAGGAGCAAGGACGAAGCTGCTGGTCGCTGGGCTTCAGCATGGGGCGGGCTGGAGTGTGGCTCCTCGATGCGCAGATGGATAAAGGATGAGGCAATTTGCTCTCCCGATTGTTTTTTCCAGGAATTCGTCGTAAAGCACAGGGGCGCGTTTCACATTTGGATAGGTCTCACCGACAAGGATGGCTCCTGGAAATGGGTGGATGGGACGGAATATAGAAGTAACTTCAAGTAAGTTACCTCCTGCATCTCCCTGTGAGTTTGCTCCAGGGACAGCCACCTGGTCTTTCACATCAAAGGGCTCCCATAGGGCCAGTTTCCCCAGTCTTCTTCTTCCCGACCCTGCTCCCCCATTTCAAAGCCTGTGCATCTTCAACCCTTAAACCCTTCCAAGGCTGTGCGTTTTTGAGGTGGGGGACTCTGGGGAGGTGGGGAGGCTGGACCTTGAGCTTTCTTTGGCTTACCTTCTTAGGAATTGGGCTTTCACTCAGCCAGATAACTGGCAGGGCCATGAAGAGGGGGGAAGTGAAGACTGTGCTGAAATCCTGTCAGATGGCCTCTGGAACGACAACTTCTGCCAGCAGGTGAACCGCTGGGCTTGTGAAAGGAAACGGGACATCACCTACTAGGAGTCTGCTCTACTATGTCTTCGTCACCCCTCCTCCCAACCCCCCCGCATCACTCACTAGGAGTCTGCTCTACTATGTCTTCGTCACCCCCCCCAAAATCACTCACTAGGAGTCTGCTCTACCATGTCTCTGCCCCACCCCATCACCACATCACCCCAACATTTTCACTGGGGATATTGAAGCAAGAAAGCGAGACAGAGTCCCAGGCATGAGGGGGTTATGGGAGAATGGAAAGGGGGTGGCTCTATGGTCTCACGCCTTAGGAAGACTGAGATTCCACCCCTCTTCACAACTTACTACAATTGTTATAAATTTCAACAATGGAGTAGGAAAGAAGAAAAGAAACAATACCAGAAACTCGTGTGGCCTGGTTATTTGGAACTACAAAAGAGGGAGGTGGCAGAGTCTGGAGGAGGCAAGGTCTGAGGCCTTGAAGGACATTCCTTCACACACCGACGTATCAAGCAGGAAGCAGGAACCTCAGTGGCTAGCATGGATGGACTGGGGCTGTGGGTACAACCTCAGAGGATCCTGGGGGAGGTGTGTTCTCTAAATTCAAAGTTTCAAGGTGTTCCCAACCTAGTTTTCAGGGAATGCCCTCACTCTAATCCAAGCCTCTGGAGGCGGAAGGCACACACATACAAACACACACACACACACACACGCACACACACACACACCACAAACACACATATGCACATACCACACACACAAACACACACACACAACAACAACACACAACCACACACACAAACACACCACACACACACACACAAACAAACACCACACACACAAACACACATACACACACACACACACACACACACACACACACACATAGACACACACACACACACACACACACACACACACACACACACACACACACACACACACACACACACACACACACACACACACACACACACACACACAAAAACACACACACACACACACACACACACATGCACACACACACACACACCACACACCAAGGTTCCCCTCCTCCCTCCACTTTGCCCTAGGGTAACCATTTCCAGTGTGTCCTCTCAGGGTGTTTTCTGTACACCCACGCATGCAATGCTACGTAGAATCAAGAGCTCCTTCTCTGTGTCTCTTTCTCTTTAGCGCTGCAATGTGTATGGCCATTCTTCTAATTGCTGTCAGGACCTGAGTGTAGCAGCTGTGGAGAAATCTGATTATGAATGTGCCATGCTTTATTTGATTATTCACTATGATGGCAAAGGTTGGCATCTCGGATTGTCTCCCTCTATAATACTGGAAGCTCTCGATGAGTTTCCAACACTTGGTCACACACTTTCACTGCCCCTTAAATTAACCTGGTGGGAATGAATTTGAGCAAGATGCTGGGAACCGGGAAACTTCCATTAAGACAGCCATTCCTGGTTGCAAGCATGGACAGCCCCATTCCCGGGGTCTTGTCATTTGCAGCCCCTGTGGCCTCTAGTCCAGCTCTCAACAGAGTCCTCATTGCTACCTGAGCTGTATGCATTTCTACCAGCCTCTGCGCTCTGACCCCAGGTTTGCTCATTACATTCTGCAACCTAAGCCTCATGTTCTCCAAATGCTTTCAAGTCCCCTGGGCAGACTCCAAAGCTTAGGAGATCCATCGCAGGCAGCCACGGCAGCCGTCCTTCTGCTCATTCTCTTGATCAGCTGACTCTCTGTTTGCTTCCACAAAGTATCCAAGAGAAAACCGGAGGTAAGAAAGGAACTATTTCAGACCAGAGTGCTTGGCTCCACTGGCTCTAGGCCCACAGTCAGGTGGGACCATGGTGTCAGGAGCACATGGCAGAGAGGCAGGTACTGAGGCGGAATACAGAGGATACGCCCCAATGACCTAGTCCCTCTAGCTAGGCCCCGCCTCCCTGGCACTTTCCCACGATCCTTCCAGAACAGTGCCACTTGTTGGGGTCCAAGTGTTCAACCTATGAGTTTGGGAAGGGGTTACGAGATTTGGCTCTGGAAAATGTGAACAAATGCCTTTCAATCTTAGACAGGGCACCAATGACAGACCAAAGAATGATCCCACCAAGTCTAGCTTAGGGAACCATTGAGTTCACTGGGATTCATTGCAGGGACATGCCTGACTTAAAGGTGACAGTGTCGATAAAAAGCTCCACCCCAGCGTGAACAACAGCTCACAGAGCTGGCATCCCTGAAGCTCCCCATGCACCGCCCAGATCACAAGTAGGCAATACCTGGGGACAATGGGAAAAGGGGCCAGACCCCCTAGAACCGGAGTTACGGAAGGTTGTTAGCCACAATGTGGCTGCTGGGAAGCAAATCCAAGTCTTCTTGAAAGTACAACATTCTCAAAATAAGAATGAGTAAAGTTATGCCCACCTTATGAAGTACAAGTTCTAGGTGGGCAGCTGCCCAAGCCTTTAATCCCAGCACTTGGGTAGCAGAGGTAGGTGGATCTCTGTGAGTTTGAGGCAGGCCTGGTCTACAGACTGAGTTTCAGGACAGTCAAGGCTACATGGAGAGACCCAAACAAATAAACGAACCGGAACAAGGGGTAGAGAGTCTAATTTTAGACGTTCACATACACTTGTAAGAAGTTAGAGATCATGTGATTTCATTTCCTAGAGACGTCAACATCGACGCAGAACTTGTCTGTTGCCACCAGGAACCTTCCTGTTAGCTTTTCCTGCCCACACCTTCAGCTCTCCCGGCTCCACATCCCGACCTGCTTCCTCCAGCCTGACTAGTTACAACTTTGTGGTTAATTTCTGTAATTTTGTGACTTCCAGCAGACTATAGACCACATGTAAATATACAAGACCCCTTTGGACCGACTTAGTTTCTCCCAATGTAACTCCTTGATCTGTCTGAGTTACTGCGTGCGTCTGTGGTCATTTTCATTTGCGGAATCTCAGTTACTAGCGTAGCATGTTTAACCATTCTCTTACTGAAAGACACGGGGTCTGTTTTTGCATTTTGGCTGCAGCAAATAAATCTGCTACAAACATTTAAAAGAAATTCAGAGCTAGAGCAATGGCTCATTGGTTAAGAGCACTGGCTGTTCTCCCAGAGGATCTGGATTTGATTCCCGGCACCCACAGAGCTCACAACCCCTGTTAACTCCAGTTCCGGAAGATCTGATGCCATCTACTGGCCTCAGTGGGCATTGCATGCACATGAAGCATAGGCACACATGTAGGCCAAATATTTTAAAGCTTAAAAAAATTACGTTTGCCTGGTGTGTGTGCATATGGGTACCTAAATGCCATGGTGCACATGTGGATATCAGAGGAGGAGGGCGGGAACTATGTCTCTCTCTGCGCCATGTGGTTTCTGGGGATTGAACTCAAGTCAGCAGGCTTGGCAGCAAGTGTCTTTTCCTACTGGGCAATCTCACTGGCTGTGTTCTGAATGTCTTTGTGCAAGGTTCTGCTCAAATATACCTTTTTATTTCTTTGTGATAAATACAGCATTATTACGGGGAGTAGATGATGTCCTGTGTCAATGTGTATTGCTGTCCTGAGTATCCCAAATGCTTCAGACCCTTGGGAATGTCAAAGCCCATCCTTGTGGGTTGGTTGACAATGTGAGCAGAAAGCGTGGGCCACCGCATCTTCCTCCTGGATGTTTACAGCCTGAGATTACTCCCTATAGCATCTGCACACTGAGGGGAGCGAAACACGTGGCCTTGTTCAGTTGTATACAATAAACCTGCCTCCTCAATTCAGATGCATAAAGAAAATGCCAACTTCCTGGTTTGCTGGTGTGTCTCCATTAGAGCCCACAGCCCATCCAATCTATCTTTTCTGTACGTGCGTGTGTGCGTGCGTGCATACTGCATCTCAGCTGCGTTTGCTGTTATCATTGGTTTTCTTATTTTAGCTTAACTGTTCTGAAACATGTGCACTGGTATATTGCTGTAGTTTTTAATTAGCTCTAACAGCTAATGATGGGCAGCTTTTAATTTGCTTAGTTTTTATATCTACTTTATCTATTTATTCGTGTGTGTGTGTGCGTGTGTATGTGTGGTGAGTGTGTGTGGTATGTGTATGTGGTGTGTGTGTGTGTGTATGGTGGTGTGTGTGGTGTGTGGTGTGTGTGTGTGTGTGTGTGTGGTGTGTGTGTGTGTGTGTGTGTGTGTGTGGTGTGTGTGTGTGTGTGTGTGTGTGTGTTGTGTGTGTGTGTGTGTGTGATTGTGTGTGTGTGTGTGCGTGTGTGTGTGTGTGTGTGTGTGTGTGTGTGTGTGTGTGATTGTGCCTGTGGCATGGCTTGGCAGCTAGCACCTTTACTGGTCACCTCACTGGTCCACATCCTCTTTCTTTTTATTAGCAAACCTTTTTAGGAAAATGCTTCTTAAGTCTGCTTTTTGGTTCCTTTTTCCTTTCTTGCTGAGTTTTCCTAATTTCTTTAAAAAAAAAAAACCAAACTGATGTGACTTGTAAATTTATTTATTTATTATTTAGTTAAAGATTTATTTATTTATTTCAAGTATGTGAGTACACTGTAGCTGTCTTCAGACACACCAGAAGAGGGCATCAGATCCCATTACAGATGGTTGTGAGCCACCATGTGGTTGCTGGGAATTGAACTCAGGACCTCTGGAAGAGCAGTCAGCGCTCTTAACCACTGAGCCATCTCTCGAGCCCCTAATTTTTTTGTTGTTGTTGTTTATAAGGTAGGTGTGTATGTGTGTGCATTTGTGTATGTGAGTGTATGTGAGTGTGTATATGTGTCAATATGTACTGCATATGAGTATCTATGTGTGTATGTGTGGGGTGTGTGTGTGTGTGTGTGTGTGTGTGTGTGTGTGTGTGTGTGTGAGTGATATGTGTTGGGATATGTATGTGGTGGATTGCATGTGAATGTCCAGGTCACACTGATGGAGGTCAGAAGAAACTGAGTGTTTTCCTATCACTCTCTGCTTGGCACAGGGTCTCCCACTGAACCTGACGCTTGCCATTTTGTTTAGATTGGGTGGCCGGGGAGCTCTGGAGCTCTATTTGCCTGACCCCTCTCTCCCCCCAGTTCTGGAGGCGGCCATGGCTGTGACTTGGGGCTGGGGATTCAAACTTAGGTTCCCAAGCTTGCATAGCAAGGACTCTTAACCACTGAGCCATCTCCAGCCCAGGATTCTTTATCTGTTCCAGAAACGGCTTCCTCGTTGTGTTTGCAGCCTGCGAATATCTTCTCCAGCCCATGGCTTGTTTTGTCAGTCTTCCAACAGAAGCCATTTCCCCAAAAGAATATAGCATAGCTAATAAGATTGTGGTCTCACTTAAGGAACTGAGAGCAGTGACGTGGTCACACAAAACAGGAGGCCAAACGTTTTTCCTGTTTTTCATAGAAATTCTGTTAGATCTCCACAAAGTGACAACGTGTTCCAAAGCCAGAGGAGCCAGAAGCATGGGGCAGTGTGGGGGATGTGTCCTAGGAAGAGGCAAAAACAAGTACCTCTGGATGGAGACACTTTTTAGAGAACCCTTACATGTTGGGAAGTTGCCCATCTTTTTTCCCTGTGGGAAAGGGAAACGCTTCTTCATACCTTCCCTAGTATAGATGGTGGAGTCCCGAGGGAACACCGATGCGGAGGGAACTGTCTGCATGGAGTAAGTCAGACCTCTCCGCAGAAGGCCTCATGGGAGCCACGTTGACAATATTGTTGAGATGCCATGGACTGCTGGTGCTTTGGTGGAACAAGAAATATTTTGGCTTTTTGTTTTTGATTTGCTTTGAGGCAGGGCCTCACTATGGGCCAGGATGGCTTTGAACTTCAACAGTTTTCATGCCTCAGCCTCTTTGGGGCTGAGATCATAGGCAGTTGCCAGCAGCCCTGCCTCTTGGATGGGTTTTGGGTGAGGCTGTGGTTATGCCTTTGGGGTTTTTTTGGTAGCTGTGAGGAAAGAGAGTCGCTTCTTGACAGGAAAATCTGAGAGCAAATGCCTGCCCAATTGCGTGCTCCATGTTTCATTGGTTGGTCAGGCTGCTTGCTCTTGGCTGCCTTACAGGGCAAGGATGTCAGAGAACAAGAACTTGGGGGCCTGGAAGCCAGATCCAGTGGTTGACATCTGGGTAGACTATCAGAGAGGACTGCAGTCAGGGCGGGAGTAAGGGAAGCCACCTTCACACAGCACTGCTGGGGGGCAGAGGAGCCCACAGGGTACTCCGAGAAGCTCCTGCCAAGTGTCATAAAGTTCTGGTTCTGGATGCTTACTGTGGAGGACACTGGCCCCTATCCTTGGAATCATGTCTCCTTTCTTGAGGCTCAATGAGGAGAAAAGGAAAAGGATGGAGGGGGAGAGGGACCATTATCTGACCATCGTACCTTGCTCTTTGAAGCAGATTCTGAGATGATGGTTTTTGAGAGTAACTCATCCCAATGTGTTCTGTGGGCTGGAAGTTAGGGGTAGGGAGAGGGGTAGTAAATGAAGAGAGGAAAGTCAAGAAAGGTCAACAGAAGCCAACTGTAAACTAAGGATTCTGGGGAAAGTGATTCATTAGGAAGCATTTGTAGGCGATTTCAAACCAAAAGTCATGTGGTGATGAGAATAGGGGTCCTGTAGCTTCATCTCAGCCCCACCTGGACATAATGATGAGAACACAGACCACACGCCAGAGCTCTTCCAATTAGGAAGAGGGTACCACGCCCATTAGCCTTTGGCTAGCAGTCATGATTGGCAAGAGCATGAATACTAAGCTAACTTCTGCTTTCTGTGTGCACAGATGATGTAGGAGAGCAGTCGGTCTTCTGTTGAAGAGGCATGGATGATGACTGTTGGTGAAACGCTGGTGTTGGAGAGATGGCTCAGTTCTGAAGGGCATGAGGACCAGAGTTCATTGTCTAGCCTCCATATCAGGCCGCTCACAAACACTGAGCTCCAGTGGCCCCAATGACTCCGGCCTCCCAGGGAACCTGTATTCACATACCGCCCACCCCCAAGTACGCATAATTGGAAATAGTAAAAAAAAAAATCTGAAAAAGATTCTATTCAGACCCTACTGTGCCTGGGAAGAGTGAAGGGATATGAGGAGTCTGAACCAAGCCCTTATTTACCATGTGAGTTAAGGCTCCATCCGTGGTGGAGCCCAGCCAACTCTGTACAAAGCTTTGCTGAGATGTGAGATTAAAAAAGAATAGCTTGGGGTTGGGGATTTAGCTCAGTGGTAGAGCACTTGCCTAGCAAACAGAAGGCCCTGGGTTTGGTCCTCAGCTCAAAAAAAAAAAAAAAAAAAAAAAGAAAGAAAAAAAAAAAGAATAGCTTGTTGGAGAAAAGTGTCAACAGGGACAGGCTTTGAGGTCCCTATGCTCAAGCTACACTAAGTGTGGCACACAATCTCCTTCTGCTGCCTGTGGATTAAGATATAGAACTCTCATTTCCTTCTCCACCACCATGTCTGCCTGCATGACGCCATTTTTCCTGCCGTGATGACAATAGACTGAACCTCTGAAACTATAAGCCAGTCCCAGTTAAATGTTTTCCTTTGTAAGAGTTGCCGTGGTCATGGTGTCTCTTCACAGCAATAAAACCTAAACTAACACAGTCACTGTTCTATTGCTGTGCAGAGAGAGAGATACCAGGAACAAGGCAACTTTCACACAAGAAAGCATTTCATTGGAGGCTGGCTAGCAGGTTCAGAGGCTTAGTCCATTATCGTCATGATGGGAAGCAAAGTGGCATGCAAGCAGGAAGGCATTAGAGCAGTAACTGAGAGTTACATTTTGATCTGTAGGGGGGGAGAGAGGAGAGAGAGAGAGAGAGAGAGAGAGAGAGAGAGAGAGAGAGCAAGAGCTCAAAGCCCACCCCACAGTGACACACTCCTCTAACAAGGCCACACCTCTTAATCCTTCTCAAATAGTGCCATCCCTGATGACAAATATACGAGCCTATGGGGGCCATTCTTATTTAACTACCACACCTTCCATGAAGGAAGATGTCTATATGATGTGTCTGGTGAGTTCTGGAAGAGAGGCCAACAGTTTACTCAGTGGAGAAATATATATTTCTATAAAAAGTGTTGGTACCATCTTGTACATGAAAAAGATGAGTTCTGAATGATACCCCTCCCCTTGCAAAATTCAGCCTTTTTTCCCCTCACATTTCTATATTTATAAAAAGTCCTAACATGTCTCTTAGGTGCTCATGGTGTTATACATTCCTTTATTCCACTGATGTCATTGAATAGTGGCTTTCAATCCACCATTTCTGTATTTTCATGCTGGGTTTATTTTCTATTATGGCTGTTTCTGTGGTCAGCCCTCTTGTCTTGGAGTTGTGCTGTGGGTTGGGCCTGGTGCCTCCAGAGGCACACTGCCAAGAGTTCAGCTACGGAGCTAAACCCCCAGCATAGTGTGTGTGTGTGTGTGTGTGTGTGTGTGTGTGTGTGTGTGTGTGTGAACTACACCTGCACCCAGCCATCCTACCTCCACTGGAACACTGTAAATACTTTACCTGAAAGAGTCCTGGATATTTAAAAGCCCAATTACAGACAGTCCCAGTGGACAGTCCCAGGGCAGAAATGCAAGAAATGTAGAAGAAAAAAAAATCAAGACAACATGGCTCTTCCAAAAGCTCCCAGCTCCACAGTCAGGGTGTTCAGTGATGGCTGAGGTAGATAATGTACAACCCAAACCCTTCAAGAGTGGTGACTGTTCAGTGAAATCAAAGAAGACAGGAGTGTAAAATTTAAAGAGCATACAACTAAGTGGCTGAATAAAAAGGACAATGATACAGAGACAAAAGAGAAATTAAAGGAAAAAATGATAGAAATGCTAAAAGAAAGTAACAGAAATTGTGGAAATGAAAAAAACTCAACATGTCCTTGTGCTGGATAATTTTGTGTCACCTTGACCCAAGCCAAAGTCACCTGAGAGGAAGGGACCTCGACTGGGAAAGTACTTCCGTAGCACTGGGCTGTAGGCAAACCTGTGGGGCATTTTCTTAATTGGTGATTGATGTGAGAGGGCCCAGCCCATTGCCTGTGGTTCCACCCCTGGGCTGGTGGTCCTGGGTTCTATCAGAAAGCAGGCTGAGCAAACTGTAATGAACAAGTCAGTAAGCAGTTCGACTCCATGACCTCTGCTTTAACTCCTGCCTCCAGCTTCCTGCTAGGTTTGAGTTCCGGCCCTCAGTGCTTTTGATGATGAACTGTTCTATGGAACTGTGAGTAAAATAAACCCTTCCCTCCCCAAGTTGCTTGGTCATGCTGTTTCATCACAGCACTACTAACCCTAAATAAGACAGCTGTATAATTATTCCACTTAGTGGAAAGTTTCAAGAGGAAGACAATATCAGGACTTGAAGACAAAGAAGGTTGCTTTAAGTTCCTTTCCTGCTGCTATGGTAAAATATCCTGACAAAAGCAACTTAAGGAAGGAAAGATTTGTTTTAGCTCACAGGTCAAAGTATAGTGCAGAGAATAAAAGTATAGCATTGAATAGTCAAATAGTCAAAGTATAGCATCGAATGGAATGTCTGCTGTGGCTCAGTTCCCTTTCCTACTTACATAAGGCCTGGGGAATGGTACCACCCACAGTGGGTGGTTCTTCACACGTCACTTGATATAATTTAGACCCCTCCCTCAGTCATACTCAGAGACCCATCTCATAGGTTATTCTTGATCTCATCGAACACAAATCCAATCCCCAGCACGCACAGAAAAAGCTGGGCATGGGAATGAGTGGTCATATCCCAGCTCTGGAAAACTGGGACCCCTACAGCTTGCTGGTCCACCAGGCTAGCCTCATCGGTTAGCCCCAGGTCTTAGTGAGAAACCCTGTCTCAAAATGCAAACTGGTTGACTCCTGAGGAATGAAAACCGAGGTTATCTTTGATCTACACACACACACACACACACACACACACACACACACACAATATGTACATCCCCAGTGAACACCCCACCACACACACACACACACATACAAATGTCATGTCCCAACAGTAGTTATAGGCAAGAAATAAATCTCATTGGCAAAGGCTTAGAGTGAAAGAGTTGGGGAAGAATCCACTTAGAGCAAATAGAACTTGAAAGTAATCAGAAACAGCTATACACATATCTCACAGAACAGAGCTTAAAATTAACCACAAGAGTGGAAGACTGCATTCTATTGGTTAAGGGAACAATCCAACAAAAGGATATGGCAATTCTAAATATGCGTGTGCCAACCATGAGCTTACCCAATTTCACAAAATCAGTATACTAGACTTTATGTCACAGAACAACCTCAACACAGTAACAGTGGGTGGTGTCCATACCCAATTGTAATCACAACCATCATCTGGACAAAACAACAACAACAACAACAACAACAACAGCAACAACAACGACGACGGCAACGAAGAAGCTGTACGGTTAAATGATACTGTAGATCAAAAGGACGTAGCAGATAGAAGAGTCAAGCCAGTAGCTGCAGAGTGCAGACTCCTCAGTAGCCTACGGATATTCTCCAAAGCAGGCCACATTTTAGGTCATACAGCAATCCTTCCTAAATATGAGGAATTTGAAATAATTTCTGTCCGGCCAACGTGGAATGAAACTGGAAATCATCAAGAACTACAGAGCATGTACACTCACAGAGATCAGGAAAGGGATTTCAAAATTGTTCGAATCAACTGAAAATGAAAACATGACTTACCAGGACCCACAGGATATGATGAAAGTGGTTCCAAGAAGGAAATTTATAGTCACAAATGATCTCATTCAAAAAGCCAGAGAGATCCCAGCACTCTGGAAGCAGGTGGGTCTCTGTGAGTTTGAGGTGCCAGCCTGGTCTACACAGTAAGTTCTAGGACAGCCTGGGCAACAAAGAGAGTTGCTGTCTCAAGACTAAACAAAACAACAAACGAAGAAAAACAAGTCAGAGGGAGGCTTGCCAAGAGAGCAGGTTAAAAGCAGCCTCCATGTAACACTGGCATTGGGAGAGTCAGGGGACAGGACAGCTGCTGTACCAATGACCCAAGGAAAGGAAGAATATCAGAAACCATATATCACAGACAGCTGAAGGCCTGGGGAAGCAGCTAGAATTAGAAAACAGTCTACCTGGCCCCCTGGAGGAGGAGGGAGGCTGAAGTGTCTTCTACAAGGTAAGCTAGGCAGCCCTGGTTTAAAGATGGCCATCGTCATGGTCAAAAGGCAAGCGCAAGGTTACCACAGGCCCAAGTTTCAGTTGAGAGATTTAGTATAAGTGACCTTTGCAAAAATTGGGATTATTGCAAAGAATTTATTTAAAACATTTTTTGAAATAAAAATAGAATTGCATCATTTCCCCCTTTCCTTTCCTTTCCTTTCCTTTCCTTTCCTTTCCTTTCCTTTCCTTTCCTTTCCTTTCCTTTCCTTTCCTTTCCTTTCCTTTCCTTTCCTTTCCTTTCCTTTCCTTCCGTCCAACCCTTCCCATCTATCTCCCCCAGCCTCTCTCTCAAATTTATGGCCTGTTTCTTTAAGGGGCCAGAGAGAGAGAGAGAGAGAGAGAGAGAGAGAGAGAGAGAGAGAGAGAGAGAGAGAGAGAGAGAGAGAGAGTATGTATGTATGTATGTATGTATGTATGTATGTATGTATGTATGTATGTTATGTATTTCTAAATATAGAAACATTACCTGTTCAGTCCAGGTTGAGTTCATTTCTGGATATTGGATTGCCTTTTGGAGTCTGGGAAATTGGAGTTTCCTCTGGACATGAAATACCATCCTTTTGTGTTAAAGGCTACAAAGTACCTAACAGAGGGAACATACTTAACAAGAACCTAGGCAACATTGTACTAAGTGGAAACACTGAAAGCTTTTCCTCTGTATCAGGAACCAGACAAGAATGCTTACGTTCTCCATGATTAATCAGTATAGCACTTGACCTTTCTGATACGTTATTTCCCATGACAAAATTAGCCAAGTCAAGACAAATAAAGTCAAAGTATATAAAAGCAGGTTTATTGAGAAGCAGCTCTTGGGGGTTCATTGGTCCCAAGAAAGGAGCCCAGGGAAGTCGTCACAGGGAAAGAGACAGAGGGGAGGGGGAAGAGGAAGAAAGAGCATGCGCATGCAGGGAAAGAGAAAATGCAGAGAGAGGGAGAGAAAGGAGATAGCAAAATGTCTGGATTATATAGGGAAGAACTTCTGGGGGAAGGGGAAGCCCAGCTTCTGGGCTGGAAAGTTCAGCATAGAAGGCATGGGTATGCCAGCCTTGCCCTGTAACAGGTAGGGACGGAGGGATGTGGGAGAGCCTGGAGGGCGGCTCCACTTTGGTACGATATGTACTTCAGCCGCTTTCTCCAGGTCTGAAACCTAACACTTTCAGCTGGTACAATGGTGATGGAAATAAACATGAGGTAGAAACAGTAAGAAAGGAAGCCAACTTGTCCCTGTTTTTAGGCGATGTGATCTTATATTTAAAAGCCCCTAAAACTTCCATCTTGAAACCCTTTGTCTGGTGACTCTCAGCAGAGTTATAGGATCCCAACCTGACACCTGAAGCTGGCATATTCTCAGCGCACTAGTCATGAGCATGTCTAGAAAGAAGTCAGGAAGTAGTCCCACCCACCATAGCTTGTACAAGACCCTGGGAGTCCACCTGAGACGAGGCCAAAGACCTCCTCTGTGAAAACTTGTGGGGTCCTTTTGCCACAGCCAGAAGACTGGGATCATGAGAAATCTTCCTGCAATAAGAAGGAAATCCGGTTTCTGGTTCACATGGCTTAATTAGCAGGACTACTTCAGACTTCTAGAGTCTGACACTGGGCCATTTATTTTAGACATTTAAGTACAGTGCAATTTTGGAAAAAATTTTCTGGTGACAATGATCTCAATTCCATGTATACAATAAAGTTTAAGATGTGACACATTGAAATTCTTTGGCAAAGTACATGTGACCTGTTCCATAAAGACTGGATCTATAGCTTTAAGGCCTCGGTGGGGATGGAGTGTGGTCTAAGTCATACAGATGTTTGTTTTCTTTTTTTTTTCTTTTCTTTTTTTCGGAGCTGGGGACCGAACCCAGGGCCTTGCGCTTGCTAGACAAGTGCTCTACCACTGAGCTAAATCCCCAGCCCCTAGGTGTTTTTTTTTTTAATTGGACTTTTTAATTTACATTTCAAATGTTATTCCCTTTCCTGGTTTCCCATCCATAAAGCCACTATCCCATTCCCTCTCCCCCTTCTTCTATGAGGGTGCTCCCCCACCCACCCGCCCCTTCCTGCCTCTCTGCCCTGATATTCCCCTACACTGGGGTCTGGGGGTCCAGCCTTGGCAGGACCAAGTGCTTCTCCTCCAATTGGTACCTAACAAGGCCATCCTCTGCTACATAGGCAGCTGGAACCATGGGCCATGTGTACTCTTTGGGTGGTAGTTTAGTCCCTGGGAGCTCTGGTTGGTTGGTATTGTTGTTCTTATGGGGTTGCAAACCCCTTCAGCCCCTTCAATCCTTTCTCTACTTACTCCAATAGGGACCCTGTTCTCCGTTCAATGGTTGGCTGCTAGCATTTGCCCCTGTATTTGTCATGCTCTGGCAGAGCCTCTCAGGAGACAGCTATATCAGGTTCCTGTCAGCATGCACTTCTTGGCATCAGCAATATTATCTGGGTTTACTGCCTCTGAATGGCCATTTCTTCAGTCTCTGCTCCAAACTTTGTCTCCATATCTCCTCCTATGAATATTTTTGTTCCCTTTTAAGAAGGACTGAAGCATCTGCATTTTGGTTGTCCTTCTTGAGCTTCATGTCGTCTGTGGATTGTATCTTGGGTAATTCGAGCTTCTGGGCTAATATCCACTTATCAGTGAGTGCCTACCATGTGTGGTTTTTTGTAATTGGGTTACCTCACTCAGGATGATATTCTAGTTCCACCCATTTGCCTATGAATTTCATGAAGTCATTGTTTTTGATAGCTGAGTAATACTCCACTGTGTAGATGTACCACATTTTCTGTATCCATTCCTCCGTTGAAGGACATCAGTGTTCTTTCCAGCTTCTGGCTATTATAAATAAGGCTGTTATGAACATAGTGGAACATGTGTCTTTGTTGTATGTTGGAGCATATTTTGGGAATATGACCAAGAGAAGTATAGCTGGGTCCTCAGGTAGCACAATGTCCAATTTTTTTGAGGAATCTTCAGACTGATTTCCAGAGTGATTGTACAATCCCACCAACAGTGGAGGAGTGTTTCTCTTTCTTCACATCCTCACCAGCATCTGTTGTCGCCTGAGTTTTTGATCTTAGCCGTTCTGACTGGTGTGAGGTGGTTGTTTTGATTTGCATTTCCCTGATGACTAAGGATGTTGAACATTTCTTTAGGTACTTCTCAGCCATTTGATATTCCTCAGCTGAGAATTCTTTGTTTAGCTCTGTAGCCCACTTTAAAATTGGGTTATTTGATTCTCTGGAGTTTACCTTCTTGAGTTCTTTGTATATATTGGATATTAGCCCTCTATCGGATGTAGGATTGGTAAAGATCTTTTCCCAATCTGTTGGTTGCCATTTTGTCCTAATGAGAATCCTTTGCCTTACAGAAGCTTTGCAATTTTACGAGGTCCCATTTGTTGTTTCTTGATCTTAGAGCATAAGCTATTGATATTCTGTTCAGAAAAATTTTCTCAGTGCCCATGTGTTTGAAGCTCTTCCCCACTTTTTCTTCTATTAGTTTGAGTGTATCTGGTTTTATGAGGAGGTCCTTGATCCACTTGGACTTGAGCTTGGTACAGGGCAATAAGAATGGATTGATTTCAATTCTACATGCTGACTTCCAGTTTAACCAGCACCATTTGTTGAAAATGCTGTCTTTTTTTCCACTAGATAGTGTTAGCTCCTTTGTCAAAGATCAAGTGACCTTAGGTGTGTGGGTTCATTTCTGGGTCTTCAATTCTATTCCATTGACCTACCTGTCTGTCTCTGTACCAGTACCACATAGATTTTTTCACTATTGCTCTGTAATACTGCTTGAAGTCAGGGATAGTGATTCTCCCAGAAGTCCTTTTATTGTTGAGGATAGTTTTTGCTATCCTGGGTTTTTTGTTATTCCAAATGAATTTGCAAATTGCTCTTTCTAACTCTGTGAAGAATTGACTTGGGATTTTGATGGGGATTGCACTGAATCTGTAGATTGCTTTTGGCAAAATGGCCATTTTTAATATATTAATCCTGTCAATCCACGAGCATGGGAGATCTTTCCATCTTCTGAGATCTTCCTCAATTTCTTTCTTCAGAGACTTGAAATTCTTGTCATACAGGTCTTTCACAAGCTTGGTTAAAGTCACACCAAAATATTTTATATTATTTGGGACTATTGTGAAGGGTGTCATTTCTCTAATTTCTTTCTCAGCCTTGTTTATCCTTTGAGTAGAGGAAGGCTACTGATTTGTTTGAGTTAGTTTTATACCCAGCCACTTTGCTGAAGTTGTTTTTCAGGCTTAGTAGTTCTCTGGTGGAACTTTTGGGGTCACTTAAGTATATTATCATATCAAATAGTGATATTTTGACTTCTTCATTTTCCATTCGTATCCCTTTGACCTCCTTTTGTGGTCTGATTGTTCTGGCTAGAATTTTGAGTACTATATTGAATAAGTAGGGAGAGAGTGGGCAGCATTGTCTAGTCCCTGATTTTAGTGGGATTGCTTCAAGTTTCTCTCCATTTAGTTTGATGTTAGCTACTGGTTTGCTGTATATTGCTTCTACTATGTTTGGGTATGGGCATTGAATTACTGATCTTTCCAAAACTTTTAACATGAAGGGTGTTGAATTTTGTGAAATGCTTTCTTAGCATCTAATGAGATGATCATGTGTTTTTTTTCTTTGAGTTTGTTTATATAGTGGGTTACATTGATGGATTTCCCTATATGGAACCATCCCTGCATCCCTGGGATGAAGCCTCCATGATCATGATGGATGATTATTTTGATGTGTTCTTGGACTCGGTTTGCAAGTATTTTATTGAGTACTTTTGTATCAATATCATAAAGGAAATTGGTCTGAAGTTCTCTGTCTTTGTTGGGTCTTTGTGTGGTTTAGGTATAAGCATAATTGTGGCTTCAGAGAAGGAATTGGGTAGTGTTCCTTCTGTTTCTATTTTGTGGAATAGTTTGGACAGTATTGATATTAGGTCTTCTATGAAGGTCTGATAGAATTCTGCACTAAACCCATCTGATCCTGGGCATTTTTTAGTTGGGAGACTTTTAATGACTGCTTCTATTTCTTTAGGAGTTGTGGGACTGTTTAGATGGTTTATCTGATCCTGATTTCACTTTGGTACCTGGAATCTGTCTAGAAAATTGTCCATTTCATTCACATTTTCCAGTTTTGTTGAATATAGTCTTTTGTAGTAGGATTTGATGATTTTTTTTAATTTCCTCAGATTCTGTTGTTCTCCCTTTTCATTTCTGATTTTGTTAATTTGGATACTCTCTGTGGCCTCTGGTTAGTCTGGCTAAGGGTTTATCTCTCTTGTTGATTTTCTCCAAGAATCAGCTCCTGGTTTTGTTGATTCTTTTTGTTTCTACTTGGTTGATTTCAGCCCTGAGTTTGATTATTTCCTGCTGTCTACTCCTCTTGGGTGAATTTGCTTCTTTTTTGTTCTACAGCTTTTAGGAGTGCTGTCAAGCTGCTAGTGTATGCTCTCTCCTGTTTCTCTCTGCAGGCACTCAGAGCTATGAGTTTTCCTCTTAGCACAGCTTTCATTGTGTCCCATAAGTTTGGGTATGTTGTGCCTTCATTTTCATTAAATTCTAAAAGGTCTTTAATTTCTTTCTTTATTTCTTCCTTGACCAAGTTATCATTGAGTAGAGCATTGTTCAACTTCCATGTATATGTGGACTTTCTGTTGTTTTTGCTGTTATTGAAGACCAGCCTTAGTCCATGGTGATCTGATAGGATGCATGGGATTATTTCAATCTTCTTGTATCTTTTGAGGCCTGTTTTTTGCCCGATTATGGTCAGTTTTGGAGAAGGTACCATGAGGTGCTGAGAAGAAGGTATATTATTTTGCTTTAGGATGAAATGTTCTGGGGTTGGGGATTTAGCTCAGTGGTAGAGCACTTGCCTAGCAAGCGCAAGGCCCTGGGTTCGGTCCCCAGCTCCAAAAAAAAAAAAAAAAAAAAAGAAAAAAGAAAAAAGGATGAAATGTTCTATAAATATCTGTTAAATCCATTTGGTTCATAACTTCTGTTAGTTTCTCTATGTTTCTGTTTAGTTTCTGTTTCCATGATCTGTCCATTGATGTAAGTGGGGTGTTGAAATCTCCCACTATTATTGTATGAGGTGCAATGTGTGCTTTGAGCTTTAGTAAGGTTTCTTTTATGAATGTAGGTGCCCTTGTATTTGGAGCATAGATATTTAGGATTGAGAGTTCATCTTGGTGGATTTTTCCTTTGATGAATATGAAGTGTCCTTCCTTATCTTTTTTGATAGCTTTAGTTGAAAGTCGATTTTATTCAATATTAGAATCGCTACTCCAGCTTGCTTCTTCAGACCATTTGCTTGGAAATTTTTTTCCCAGCCTTTTATTCTGAGGTAGTGTCTGTCTTTGTCATTAAGGTGTATTTCCTGTATGCAGCAAAATGCTGGTTCCTCTTTCCATATCCAGTCTGTTAGTCTGTGTCTTTTTATTGGGGAATTGAGCCCATTGATGTTAAGAGATATTAAGGAATAGTGACTGTTGTTTCCTGTTATTTTTGTTGTTACAGGTTGAATTATGTTTGTGTGTCTCTCTTCTTTTGGGTTTGTTGCAAGAAGATTACTTTCTTGCTTTTTCTAGGGTGTAGTCTCCCTCCTTGTGTTGGAGTTTTCCATCTATTATCCTTTGTAGGGATGGATTTATGGAAAGATATTGTGTAAATTTGGTTTTGACATGGAATATATTGGTTTCTCCCTCATTGTTAATTTAGAGTTTTGCTAGATATAGTAGCCTGGGCTGGCATTTGTACTCTCTTAGGGTCTGTATGATATCTGCCCAGGATCTTCTGGCTTTCATAGTCTCTGGTGAGAAGTCTGGTATAATTCTGATAGGTCTGCCTTTATATGTTACTTGACCCTTTTCCCTTACTGCTTTTAATATTCTTTCTTTGTTTTGCACATTTGGTGTTTTGACTATTATGTGATGGGAAGAATTTCTCTTCTGGTCCAATCTATTTGGAGCTCTGTAGGCTTCTTGTATGTTTATGGGCCTTTCTTTCTTTAAGTTAGGGAAGTTTTCTTCTATGATTTTGTTGAAGATATTTACTGGTCCTTTAAGTTAGGAATCTTCCATCTCTTCTATACCTCTTATCCTTAGGTTTGGTCTTTCTGCTGTGTCCTGGATTTCCTGGACGTTTTGGGTTAGGAGCTTTTTGCATTTTGCATTTTTGTTAACTGTTATGTCGATGTTTTCTGTGATATCTTCTGCCCCTGAGATTCTCTCTTCTATCTCTTGTATTCTGTTGGTGATGCTTGCATCTATGATTCCTGATCTCTTTCCTAGGTTTCCATCTCCAGGGTTGTATCCCTTTGTGATTACTTTATTGTTTCTATTTCTATTTTTTAGATCATAGATGGTTTGTTCAATTTCTTCACCTGTTTGGTTGTGTTTTCTTTTAATTCTTTGAGGGATTTTTGTGTTTCCTCTTTAAGGGCTTCTACTGGTTTACCTGAGTTGTATTTCTTTAAGGGAGTTATTTATGTCCTTCTTAGAGTCCTCTATCATCATCATGAGATGTGATTTTTAAATCCAAATCTTCCTTTTCCGGTGTGTTGGAATATCCAGTATTTTCTGTGGTGGGAGAACTGGGTTCTGATGATGCCAAGTGGCCTTGGTTTCTGTTGCTTAGGTTCCTGGACTTGCCTCTCACCATCTGGTTGTCTCTGATGTTAGCTGGCCTTACTGTCTCTGACAGTGGCTTGACCCTCCTGTAAGCCTGTGTGTCAGCACTCCTAGAGACTGGCTTTCTCCCAGCAGGATCTGGGTACAGAGAACTGTGGGATTGGGTTAGCTCCAGGTCCAGGCAGAAAGCAGAAGGGTCCTGTTTCAGACTGCTCCTGGGTTTGTGTGTCCTGAGGACTACAGGCTGGTCCCTCGGAGCAGAAATAATGGTCTTACCTCTGCTTTCAGGTGTATCAACACTCCTGGCAACTGGCTTTCAGCTCTGGGTGCAGGCAGAGACCGGAAGGGTCCTCTTCCTGACTGCTCCAAGGTTCCTGAGTCCAGAGGGCTCTAAGTGAGTTCCCCTTGGGCCAGGAATGTGAGCAGAAGTGGCGGTCTCCCCTGTGCTCTCAGGACTGTCCACACTTCTGAGAGTCCAGCTCTCTCCCCCATGGGATTTGGGTACCATCATACAGGTGTTGTAGAGGTCACGAAGCTACACAGTGTATGTGACATCTGCTCTACAGATTGGCTCTATTGATTGAGAAACAGTGTTCAAGATAAAAGCCTAGGGAGGCAGAATCGGATAAACATAAAAGTCTGGGGGTTGGGTGTGGCCTGGCCCTACAGAGAGCACAGGTCACCGGGCTGTTAACCACACCCACCCCTAGCCCTCTGGTAGGAAACGGGTGTACATCTCCTCCATTGAAGAGATAGGCATGTGTGCTTACCATTCCGGGTTCCACTAGTCCTTATCTGAGCACAAGCACCATGTGTCCTCTATAAAAACCGAAGGAGGAAACTGAAGAAGATACAAGATGATACAAAAAGCTCCTATGTTCACAAATTGGCAGGATTAATGCTGTGAAAACGACTGTATTCCTTGAATGTGTCCTACAGGTTTGGTATAACCACCATTTCCCTAGAATGGAGCCATTATGATCATGGGCAGCCCTTATAGTTCAAACTTATCAAGTCCAGGCTGGTTGATACCAAGTTGCGTCTCCCTCCTGTCTTCTTCCCCATCCTTTTCAAAGGGTGGGTTCCTGCTAAAGAGCCTATCTCCCCTCTCCCATTCCATTCCAGCATTGCCTTGCAAAAACCTGTGTTAGTCAGTGTTCTATCCTAAAAAAAACTATCCAAGACAACTCACTTATAAAAACAATAGCCTTATTTGGAGTCAGATGTTCTGTGGTTTTGGCCTCTGGTTGGTTCCACTGCGTTATGCCCACGGCGAGACTGTCAGGAGTGTGCGGCAGCAAAACTGCCCCGTTCCTGGCCACATGGCAAAAGAAAGGGAGGAAAAGGTCGGGATCTCACACAGCTCCATTACAAGAAGGCCTCCCACTAGCAGCTGTTTAGATAAAAGCTACAGCTCTAAGGAAAATACAGACTCATCAAAATATCTGAGATGAAAACCACAAACATAAGAGGGAAATCACGAATAACTAACCGGCAGGATGGATGAAAGGAGATGCAGATGAACCCAGAGGGTTTTGTTTTGTTTGTTTGTTTGTTGTTACTTAAGCAGTCTTTAATGGAAACCATGCACGAGTTGTCTTTTCTCTTGTAAGATGTCTATTCCTGCATCTCCTTGACCGGTCCTTCCTTGCTTAGACTTGGCTTTCCTCTCCAGGATCTTCTGTGGTCCTTGTCCAGCTTTATCCTGGTGATACCCACCTTGCTGGGGTGGATGCCCACAGGGACAGTTGTGTGCCATTAGCCTTTTCCCTCTGGACTCGTTCAATGTCGATGACAGATTTCTTCCTGCACACTTGGACCGCTTTGCATAGACAGAATATTATACTTTTGTCTCAGTTCTTTGGAAAGGGGGGAAGACAGGATCTCTCTCCGAATGTGAGAAGGTGCATCGATACGCCGTATGAGGTTCTTGCTTAGGTCAGGAAGTCACAAAGGGATAGAACTTCATTTTGGCAGCTACAATCCAGCAATGGTGTCAAACCAAGCGTATTTCATAAGTGGAGGTGCACAGTGGTCCTGACACATATCAATTCAGTAAAAACAAGTAAGTCTCAAAACAACGGTGCAGTTGAAATGGAAAACAACAGCAATGACAAAAGAAAATAAGCAAACAAAAACACCTGAAGGTTTTTGCTTTGCTTTCAACACTGAGGTTCCTACTAAGAGGGACCTGGGTTCTGAGGAGCCATGAGCTGACGGAGAGTTGTGAAGTTAGTTAGTTAGTTAGTTAGTTAGTACTATAGCATCTTAAGTCCCCCGAATGGGAATGTGGCATAGGGCCTTTCTAGAGAGAAAGGCAGACACAGCACATCAGGTTTCTCAAAGTAAATTGAAAAAGGCCCGTCTTCACATGGCATTTGGAAGTAGTGTTTGAGGGTATTTGTGTGTCACTGTGGTCAGGAAAGATGTCCTTTCTTCCTAAAGAGACAGAATGTTGTCTTTCAAATACGTTCTCACTTTGGTTAATGCTACACAAGACACAGTGTAGCAGTGAGTTGAAATTCCCAGCCCCAATTTTACCTCCAACTTCAGCCCCAGGCTCAACTCCTCCTCAAAGGCTGATCCAGTTCTGACTTCCTGTCCAACCTCGGCTGCAAACTCACACCGAACTCCATCATGACAACTAGGTTCATTCTCACCTGGAGTACCTGACCCCAGCCGCAGCCCTGCCCTCAGCTCCACTATGCTTCTTGCCCCTTCTTAGACCTACACTCTAACTGAACCCTAGTCTCTCTGCTTCAGTTCTACTGTCCCAGAAGCCTTGTGTTTGTCAACACATGACAATGCCAAATGAAAACTTCCAGAACTTGGAGAATGAGGAGAAAAACCAGGAGACAAGAGAAGGTAGCAAGAAAGGAGGGATGGAGTCCCCAAAGTTTGCTCTAAGTCAGGGTTTGCGCTGCCGCGGCTCACCATGCACCAATGCGCTCAGGCACACTCCAAGGCCCTTACATTGCACATACAAGGTCCTCAGAGAGACAGGGACAGGAAAACCTGAATGACCTGGCTTCCTGTGCTTGGTGGGAGGGTATGGGAGGTGTGTACAGTGTGTAGTTGTGTTTGTAGTAGCTTACTCACCCTTTGCACGCACAATCATGCAGAGGAGGCTAAGGGCCTGATGGTGGCCTGGCTGTCCCCAGCTACCTCTGTGTCCTTGCAGCACTCCTCCAGCTCTGATGTAGAACCTCACAGAGGGCCGCTGTCACTGTCTGTATGTGCAGAAAGTCTGCAACTCCACGATGGCGCACGTGAGCACTGACAGGATGAGAGGCTTCCGTGTGAGCACTTGTGTGGTCCGTGAGAGGTGAGAGGCCCCGAACCAATTCTTCTCAGCCTCCCCCTCTTACAGCATTACCAGAGCCCAATAATTACCTTTAAAGGGTCCCTGGGGCTCACACCTCCTGTAACTTTCACAACTCTAACACAGTGGTTCTCAACCTTCCCACTGCTGCGACCCTTAAATACAGTTCTTCATGTTATGGTGACCCCGAACCTTAAGATTATTTTCATTGCTACTTCACAGCTGTGATTTTGCTACTGTTATAAAACTTAATGTGTCAAACTGATATGAAGGATATCTGATATGTGACCCCTGGGGAAGACTCATTGTACAGGCTGGTTTTGTGTGTCAACTTGACACAAGCTGGAGTTAGCACAGAAAAGGATCCTCAGTTGTGGAAATGCCTCCGTGAGACCCAGCTGTAAGGCATTTTCTCAACTAGTGATCAAGGTGGGAGGACCCAGCCCACTGTGGGTGGTGCCGTCCCTGGACTGGTGGTCTTGGGTTCTATAAGAAAGGAAGCTGAGCAAGCCAGGGGAAACAAGCCAGTAAGTAACATCCCTCCATGGCCTCTGCATCAGCTCCTGCTTCCTGCCCTGCTTGAGTTCCAGTCCTGACTTCCTTTGGTGATGAACAGCAATGTGGAAGTGTGAGCTGGATAAACCCTTTCCTCCCCAACTTGCTTCTTGGTCATGATGTTTGTGCAGGAATAGAAACCCTGACTAAGATACTCATTTCACCCCCAAAAGGGATCAAAACCCACAGGCTGAGAGCTCTAGACCACCCCCTTCTCTTTCAGTAGCTCCTCCCCAGTCCTTCCTGTGGAATATCCTCTCTTGGACCCACCTCCTCCTGTTCTCCCTGGGCCTCAGCCTCCTGCTGCTGGTGGTTGTCTCCATGATTGGATCCCAAAGTGGGTTGCAGGGAAGGGAGGAATCACAGGGCGTGTGGGCGGGGTGGAGGGAGAGAACCTTAGCAGGGCAATGATTGGTGCAGAGAGCACAGATGGACAGCAGCGAGGGCCACAGCAAGGACAAGTGTAAAGGAGCACAAGGGACCGAGACTTGAGTGGGGTAATAGATGGGATGACACTAATGATCTAGCTCAAGGGCTTTTGATAATTGATGGCCGCTGGAGGTGGAAGAGTCATTTTCTTCAGGGGTGCAGCCGACATACAAGCAATCCTTCTTAAATTCAGTGGGTTATAAAAAAGAAAGAAAGAAAGGTAACTGATGTGGTCAAAATACATTATATGCTTATGTGAATCTCACAGAATGAGTGTAAGGAAAATTATGAAAGCAGGAAGGGCAGATGGGGAAGAAGAATGTGTCCAGTGGCAGACAGATGAGGGGCGGACAATGCTGGGGGTGGTGTTAGTTTTGTTTCCTTTTGCTTTGTTTATAGCCAACCTGGTACAAGCCAGAGTCATGCAGGAAGACGGTATCTCAACTGAGAAAAAAAAAGTCTCCATTAGACTGGCTGGTAGCCACTGTCCCAAAAACATCAACAAGAAAGAAAGAAAGAACAAAATCAATCAATCAATCAATCAATCAATCAATCAATCCAGGTTGAGCAAAGCATGGGCAAGCAAGCCAGTAAGCAGCACTCCTTCATGGCCTCTGCTTCAGTTCTTACTCCCAGGTTCCTGTCTTTAGTTCCTGCCCTGATTTCCTCCAGTGATGGAGCATGCAAGTTAAATAAACATTTTCCTCCTTAAGTTGCTTTTGGTCATGGTCTTTATCACAACAGCAGAAAGCAAACTAGGAGAGAAAGCACGACCAAAATGCCATGGTATACATGTTACAGAGCATGAGCGGAGTAACGACATGTAACGTGAGATTGTTACAGAGTAAACTTACAAATATTTTTAAGAATGCAGCCAGGCAACAGTCCTTTCCCCTCAGACTTCTTCTGGGAAACTTGCTAAAAAGTGGCACTCATTCGAAGAAGGGTCTTTTCTCCTAAGTTCCTTTTTCTGGAAATTCCCTCACCGATCCACCCACCCGGAGGCAGGTCTCTTAGTTGTTTCCTGATACTATCAAGCTGGCAAAGTTAACCCTTCAGCCCCCAAGGAAAGCCACATTAACATGTGGTATTGAGAAAACTGGATAGCCATAGAAGAATAAAACTAGGTCCCCATCTTTCTTTCTGTACAAAAATCTATTCAAAGCAGATCAAAGGCTTCAACGTAAGATGTGAACCTTTGAAAGTACAAGAGGAGAACGCTTCAAGGTAGGTGAGAACTTTTTAAAACAGACTCTAACAGCCCAGGAAATAATTGATAAAATGGGATTCATGAGATCCAAAGGATTCTGTGGAGCAAAGGAAATGATGATTAAAGTGAAAAGTGGGCTCTGGAATGTGGGAGAACAGTTGTCAGTGATCCATCTTCCTGGAGATTAATATCTGATGTATAGAGAGAACTCAAACATTAAAGGAAAACAACCTAACCAGTACATGGCCAGGCAAATCAGACAGTTTCCCAAATAAGAAGTACAGATCGGCAATAAACGTGCGAAGAATGTTCAGCATCCTTAGTAATCAGGGAAACTCAGGCAAAACAGCTCTGAGATTCCCTCTCGCCCCAGTCAGAATGGCAAATGCTGGTGAGGATGTGGAACAGCACCTTATTCGTGGTTAGTGGGTGTGGTGGTTTGAATTGCTTGGCCCAGGAAATGACACTATTAGGAGATGTGGCCTTTAAGTGGGTGTGGCCTTGTTGGAGGAAGTGTGTCACTATGGGGCTGGGCTTTGAGCTCCTCCTCCTAGCCATGTGGGAGTCAGTCTTCTCCTGTTGGCCTTCAGAACAAGATGTAGGACTCTGAGTTCCTCCAGCCTCGTGCCTGCCTGGAAGCTGCCATGCTTCCTGCCATGATGATAATGGATTGAACCTAAAAACCTATAAGCCAGCCCCAATTAAATGTTGTCCTTTATAAGAGTTGCTTTATAAAAGTTGATCATGATGATGTCTCTTTATAGCAATGGAAACCCTAAGACAGTGGGAACATGATGTAGATTCAGTCACTACTGAAACCATCAGGAAGTTTCTAAACAACTACACTGAGAAGTGCCATGTGATCCGGGTGTGCACTACTGGGTACATAACTGAAAGCAATCTAAGTCGGCAGGTAACAGAGAAGCTTGTGCAACAGCCGTTTGCAGGGGTATAATAGCCAAGCGATAGCGTCCATCAAAAATGAGTACGTAGGAAATATGTTAGGCGTACTTAGTCTCCAGCATGCTGTGCTAATGGGGGCTGACTGAACCTAAGATATGGAGTCTCCTGGAAAGGCTTTCAGCTTCTGCAGGCAAGCTCTCGATGTGGACAATAGGACCATAGCCCTGTCTCCCCCTTTTGCTTCTGTCTATGAGACCAGGACTTCTGTTATCATGTACGTCTGCCATGATGCTCCATCTCACCAGAAGCTTCAGAGTAAAGGCGGAAAGCAACCATGACTGAAACCTAACAGTGAGACAAAAACAAGCCATCCCCCTTCTTCAGTGTCACAGTAGCACGACGCCAACAGAAGCCTCTAAAGCCAGTTTACTACCTTGCTTTTTATTTATCTACTTTTTAAAGATTTGTTTTCTTTTATGCGTGTGGGTGTTTTGCCCAGTTGTGTGTCTGTGCACCACATGCATCCAATGCCCACAGAAGCCAGCAGAGGAAGCCACAGTCTCTGGACCTGGAGTCACAGACAGTTGTGAGCTGCCATGTAGGTGCTGGGAATCGAACCTGTCTCCTCGGGAAGAGCAGCCAGTGCTCTAACCACTGAGCATCTCTCCAGCCCCAGCTTTCTTCTTTGTATTATAGACAATGGTATGTTTCTCTAAGAAATTGCTGTGTTACAAGCTTTGATGTGCTAATCTTTCATTTAGCTCATTTCAGAATAGTCTCTTAATTTCTCTCGAGACTCTCTTTGGCCTGTAGATTCTTTAAGGATATATCATTTAATGTATTCTTGATTTCAAACTTAATTTCATTAGTATCTGAAGACGTTCTGTTTCGATGAGGGTTCTCTAGAGGGACAGAACTGACAGTAATATCTACATATTAAAACAGGATTTATTAGAGTGGCTTACAGGCTGAAGTCCAGCCAGTCCTCTGTCTCCTGACAGAAAGGTCAAGAATACAGTAGTTGTTCACACCGGGGCGTGTGGTCTCTGAAGTCCTGATCTAGGAGTCCTGGAGGATTCCTAGAGAGCAGCTGGCTCTCCCTCTCCCCCTTCCCCTCCTCTCCCTCTCCCTCTCCATTCCCCCTCCCCCTCCCCCTCTGTTGGACCCCCAAATAAGTGGATTCTAACACCAGTGGAGGAACACCTTAGCAGGAGAAAGCAGACGCTCCCTTCCTCCGTGCCCTTTAATGTGCGCCCGCCTGAACTCAATGACCCAATCCATAACAGGCAGGCCCAACAGCTTGGGCATTAATTGCTGCCAGATGTAGTCAAGTTAACCCCAAGCTGGGCCATCACACCTACCGGATGCAGCTGTCGTCTCCACCTTGTGGAGGTCTGGTTTTTGGTCCGTGACAGCATATAGATTTGGCGAAGTTGCCTGTGGACTTGAAAACACTGTGCATTCTGCCACTGGGCCTGCTTCACACTGTCAGTCAGCCCTAGCTTGCAGAAGGCGTTTTTTAAACTCCTGTTTGTTTCCTGTCAACACGGTCTGTGCATTACCCCAGAGGACTGTTGCTACTTCCACTGCCATGGTGGCTTTGTCTCCTCTCTGCTCTGACAGTGTTTGCGTCGTATCTGCTAAAGGTCTGACATTAGGGGTATCCACATTAAGGAATTTTTTGCCTTGTTAAATGAACTATTTTAAAATTAATAATCATTGTTATTAGCGTGCGGGGTGGGGAACCTGTGTAGAGGTCGGAGGACAACTTTCAGGAGTTGTCTGCTCTCTTTCCACTAGGGCCATCGAGTTCAGGCTGTCCGCTTGCTCAACAAGTTTTTGTTTTTGTTTTTTTAAATCTGCCAAGCCCTCTCCCTGGCCCTAAATTGTCATTTTTATTGTTATATATTGTTCATCTTTTGTTTCATAACAGAACCTACTCAATTATACTCTTATAAAATGATAAAGGATAAAATTATCAAGGAAAGTGGCCTGAGGGTTGAAGGAAGTATCAAGAGGGAGAGTAATCATTTATTACTAGCTGTTAGCATTATGAATCTTTTGAAAAAAATAGATTACTATAATTTTTTATACTTAATTTTTGGCATTTGTATACTTGGCATTGTTCCTCCCCTTTCCTCTCCCTCTCCAGTCCTTCCCATGTCCCCCCAACTTCCCCTCAAATTCATGACCTCGTCTTAAATTGTTTCATATAAATGTATGTAAAATACGTGTACACACACACACACACACACACACACACACACACACACAGGTAGGTCTACTTACTGCTGCTCATGTGCTCATGTGTGTTAGACCTGACTGCTTGGGATTAGATGACCCACCAAGGAGCTTGTCTCTGTAGAAGCCTGATTCTCCCTCTCTGAGCAGCCACAATGGTGGTGGGTCTCCGTCTAGGAGTAGGCCTTTTGTGATTTCCAGCACCATGTTGGCATGCTAGTTGGGGTTCTGGAGGTCCTGCTTAGGTGAGCGTATTGTTGAGATTTCATGGGTGTAGCTTCCCTGGGTCACACACAGATGACACTATCTTGCAGCAGACATCTTGGTTTTCTGGCTCATGCAATCTTCCTGGCCCCTCTTCTGCGATGTTCTCTGAGCCTTTGGTGTTGGGTTATGTTGTAAATGTATCAACTAGGGTTGGACACCCCGTGGTCAATTTCTCTGCATTTTTGTGACAGGGCAAGACAGTGCAGAGGTTCTCCATCTTGTGTTCTTGCTGAGGCCATTTCAGGTTTAACCAGAATCCGATCTCCTTCATGGAGAACGCAGCGGAAAATTACCCAACTCTATTCTAGAAACCCTATGTATGTCAAGATGTCCCCGTCAACCTACCTTAGCTTATGTTGTACTGCCTGCTTGGGCAAACCTTTTTCTCCTGCTAACTGCTTATCTTAGCTTCTATCAAATTGCTTGCTGACACAAAGCTCCCCCAATTCTGAGACTCCCCTGCCCCAGCTTCTTCTGCAACTGTCTTAGTGAGATGCCAGGACGTGGCTTCTGTCTTTGAAAACTCTGTGCTCTGCACACTCAGTGTTACACTTGGGTCCCCAAATCCCCAAGTCTAGTTCCAGCTGGTCAGAATAAAGACTTTCAATTGACTATAGCCTGTGAGTAGTATAGTCTGTGGGCTCCCCATAACATTTTGAAAAGTTGTGAATTTCTGCAATGATCTTTGCTGAAAGGAAGAAAGAAAGAAAGAAAGGAAGGAAGGAAGAAAGAAAGAAGGAAAAGAAAAGAAAGCCTTTTGATGAGGGGTGAGAGCTACACTTGTACACTTATCTGTGGTAGAAGGATAGGTATTTAAATGTAGTTAGGATTTATACTGATGGAGGGAAGGGGTGATAGCATGTTCTCCTCTAGGGCCCAGCACCTCATTGCTCATGAGTAATGAGCTAGATTTGTAATACTGGGCACGCATTGCCTCCTAGTGAGTGGGCCTTGTGTCAGTTGCCTCCAGGGTATGGAACTCTTGGAATATCTCGCCCACCTGGTGGTTGTTGCTAGCCACAGGCTTTGCCCCTGGGTACGACTGTTGCTTCTCTCCCTTGGCAGCTTGCATGGCGCCTTCGGGGGCTAGTTCTCGGGGAGGAGGCTTCCGGTCTCTTCCTCCTGTGCCTGAAGTGCGTGCCTGGTGTCTTCAGGAAGAGGATCTGGCTTTCAAGCTCTAGGAGGCAACCAAAGGCTATAGCAACAGCCTGAATTATTTGGGAGCCTCTTGGATTCTTCATCAATAACTCAAAGGGAGATTTCTCATGCCTGGCACTGGGGGTTTTGTTAGATACTCTAAGGGGTATCATTCCACCAAATAGTGTAACTTCACTCAAAATATATATGTGTGTGCATATGTGCATATATTTACAGTGTGTTAAACTATGTCTATATGTTTAAGTAAACAAAAATTATTTATGCTTCTCTATGGTCTTTAAAAACCATTTTGAAACAGTTCTGTTTCTCCCCCTTCCCTTTCTCTGTATTGCCCTCCGTCACCCCTTTCCAGTTAACCCTCAGCCCTGGATTTTCTCATTTCCCCTTCACAGCACCTGTGTCCTACTCTCCTCTCTAGAGGCACCACGGTTCTTTATCTTTTCCTGACTTCCGGGTTATTCCAGGCTATTGACTCTTGTGTGACGACTTATAACTAGGATCCATAGGTAAGAGGGAACATGTGACATTTGTCTTTTTGGGTCTGGGTTTCTCATTCAATACAATATTTCCCAGGTCCGTCCATTTATCCACAAAGTTTGTGATTTCATTTTCTTTACAGCTTAATAGTATTGCATAGCCTGTATGTGCCACGACTTCTCTGTCCATTCTTCAGTTGAAGGGCATTTAGGCTGTTTGTGTTTTCTGGCCATTGGGAACACAACATCAGTGGATGTAGAACAGAGCAAGCGTCTATGAAGAGGATGTCTGCTCCTTTGTGCATATGCCAAGGAGTGTTCCGGCTTTGTGAAAATTCTCTACAGAGATTTCTAGAGTCACTGCAGTAGCTTGCAATTTCACCAACAGTGAGATTGTGTTTAACGTTATAGTTGCTCAAGTGGGAGTCCCTTACACTGTGAGACAAGGGCCTGTGAGATGATTTAGGGGACAGAGGCACCAAAGCTAAGCCTGATGGCCTGGATTCACTGGGTGCAAGGGGAGAGCCAACGCCTACAAGTTGTCAGCCGATCTCTACACCGCAGACTGTGGTACACATGAGGGTGCACACAAGTGTGTCCCTCACCCTCTCCCCAAAAAAATAAAATAAGAGATCCCTCCATGGGCGGTGGCAATGGAGATTTGGGGGACAGATGCCTGAACCCCATGATTCATTTCTGAATCATGTTTTTCCCTTTTCTTCCTGGTTGGTAAGTCTTCTGACTTCCCAAGTTTCCTATTGTTCACTTCCCATAACATGGTGTGTCTACAAAGTGGGCAGGGAAAGCCCCCTAGGAAACTCTGTTTAAAAACAGCCAGACAAGTGATCGTGTCCATAAAATCAAGACGGTAAAGTTATGCATCACGGTTCGTGTGACTAAGGCGACTTTGACAGATGCAATGACTTAACTGCGTTGGTAAATTAGAATCGTTAGTACAATCCTTTCCTGAGTTATTGTTGCAGCTAGTTTTCGTAAAAGCATAAGCTATATGGAAACGCGCCAAACTGCTTGGAGTACTTGAGTCTGTCGAAGGTGTGGGAACTTTAATTAGTGTGTGCGATTACAAATGCACAGTGGCACAGGAAGCGAGCTAAAGCTGTGATTTGGTGAAGGAGTCAGGAGAAACACATAGCATTTTGTTGAAAAGGGGAAGGATTTTTTTATGAAGAATTTCACATTTTAAAGGAAGGAAACGAAGCAGGAAGGAAGGAGAAGGTGGAAGAGAGATGGGAACAAGGTTCTGGGTATGGTGGTTTCATTTTCAAAGTAAAAAAAAAAAAAAAAAAAAAAAGAGGATGTTTAAGAATCAGAAAGGACCAGGCATGGTGGCTTATGCCTTTAATCCCAGCACTTGGACGGCATGGGCCAGCCTGGTGGATATATAGAGTTCCAGGCCAGTGAGACCCTGTCTCAAAACAACAACAGAATCAGAAAGTAAGGGTTTTGTTCCTTTACTGGAAAAAGATAGGAATCAGAAGGTTCAGGTGAAGTTGTAGATAAACAGTGGAGGGCGCATTCTGTAGAAAGAAAATAGTATATATAATTAAGTTGGAAAAACAAAAGAAAAGATTACAAATTAAAAAAAAAAAACCATGTGGGGGCTGGAGAGATGGCTCGGTGGGTTAAGAACACTGACTGCTCCTTGTCAGATTTCGATCGAAATGTCCTACATCCCGGGCCAGCCTGTCACCGCCGTAGTGCAAAGAGTTGAAATTCATAAGTTGCGGCATGGTGAAAACTTAATCCTGGGCTTCAGTATTGGAGGTGGGATCGACCAGGACCCTTCCCAGAATCCCTTCTCGGAAGATAAAACAGACAAGGGCATTTACGTAACACGAGTGTCTGAGGGAGGTCCTGCTGAAATTGCTGGGCTGCAGATTGGAGACAAGATCATGCAGGTGAACGGCTGGGACATGACCATGGTCACTCATGACCAGGCTCGGAAGCGGCTCACCAAACGCTCGGAGGAAGTGGTCCGCCTGCTGGTGACTCGGCAGTCTCTGCAGAAGGCCGTACAGCAGTCCATGCTGTCGTAGCAGTAGTCAGCCTAGACTTGTGCCCACTGACCTTTTTGGGCACTGAGAACACATCCACGCTCTGTCTGTATCTAATTCTGGCTTCTGCTGTGTGCTAGGCCCCAGCTCTGAGGAGTAACAGCTGATCCCAAAGGTCCAAGCCAACCTTCTTAACCCTCAGCCCCCAGCCCGAGGCCATAGCACCAGCTCTTTCTCTCGGACACTGAGGATTGGAAATAAGGGCCTGGAGTAATATCCAGTCTTCAGTAACCATAGGCCCAGCCAGAGACCTGTGGTGGTTCAGCCACAGCAGGGGCTGGGCAGTCAGGAAACCCCTCTGAGCTGCCAAAGCTTGCAAGTGCCAAGTAAGCCCCTTTCCTCCCAGCTTGCTCTGGTTGAAGGGGTTGGCCCTGCCCTGACACCTTCTCAGTGCCTCTCCCTATGCTTCCCCTATCATGGTGCCCAGCCTGGGGCTGGGCCCACATATGCCAGTATGAAGGCCGCCTGGATGAAGAGGGCAGGCTCCCACTCCCTTCATTTCCCCTAATGGGTGCTGGCCTCCCCACAAGTTTCAAGACTGACATTTCAAGGCAGCTCTCAGGACTGCCATTTTTCTCTACACCTGTGGGTTTAGCTTTTGTACTTTTTAAGTCACAACTTTGATACAAAAGTGTTTCTATCTTACTGTTTGAATTTAGCTTACTAATTCACACACCTGGAAGCAACAACTTTAGCATGTAACCAAGCCAGTTGGTTACTCTGGAAATGGGGGGCAGTATGATGCCATCCCATGTTAAACCCTTGCGTCCAAAAAACAACGCTGGAATTCAAAAAAAAAAAAAAAAAAAAAAAAAGAACACTGACTGCTCTTCCAAATGGCCAGGTTCGATTCCCAGCACCCACACAGCAGCTCACAACTGTCTGTAACTGTAAGATTCAGCACCCTTACACAGACATGCATGCAGGCAAAACACCAATGCACATAAAATAAAGAAGTTTTTTAATGTGCATGCGCCTGCTTATCTGCATGGGCACTGCATGCATGTGGGTGCCTGTGGAAGCCAGAAGAGGGCATCAGGTCCCCGGAAACTGTAGTTACCACCTGTGGTTGGGGGTCATCTGACGTAGGTTCTAGGAGTCAAACCTAGTGAAAGGGATTCCAGCCAGCCGGAGCATGACAAATGTGACTCTGGCTGGCCTTGTCCTTCGCCCCCATTCCCTCTTCCTCACTAAAAACCAACTGTTAGATTACATTTCTAAAGCTGGCCCCCAAGGTCTATTTCTCTATTTGGCCACTTCCTCCTCCTGAGGCTGACCACCAAGGTCAAAGTATTGAGATCCAGCCATCAAAAGTTCCCTTTGGCTCACCTAATTAATATATCCAATTAAAATTAAACACCTCATCCTAACACGGGGTTTTCCCTTGTACCTTTACAAACGGCCATTTGACTATGGGCCATGTCTGTCTCCTCTCTACCAGAGGCAGTCCTTTGTGTCCACCCCCCTGCCCCCAGACATGTATCCTTTCCCCTTCTCCCTCATCCTGTATCTCCTGTCTTTGTCTCTTATTCCCTGCCCTTTGTTTCTCTGGGGTAACCAAATATCCTTTGTCCTGAGAACTTGGTCTTTGGTGGTCAATACCCGTTCCTATTCCCAGGTTCTCTGCAAGACCAACAAGTGTTCTTAACTATTACTCCATCTCTCCAGTTACTGAGAGATTTTAATACATTGAAGGGTTGATTGAGTACTGAGAGATTTTAATACATTGAAGGATAACTGATCTCAGCATAACATTTCATTCCAAAGTTTGTTCAGTCAGTGAGAACAGCTTGATTGTAATTTTTTAAAAACAGATTTATTATTTATGGGTATATGTCCCTCCTCCTCTGTAGGGTGGAGTGTGTGTGTGTGTGTGTGTGTGTGTGCGCGCGCGCACGCGCGCGCGCGTGAATGCACGAGAAGCAAGAAAAGGGCTTAGGTTCCCTGGAACTAGATTACAGGAGGTCATGGTCAACCCAGGGTAGATGCTGGGAAGCGGTTTCTGGCCCTATGAAAGAGCAGCCAGTGCTCTTAATCAGCAGGACTTTTCTCCAGAGCTAGTTGTGAAACTGTTAGCCACAACTATTCCAAGTCTTTGTCAACAGTTTTGCTATTTCTTAGAATTTCAAGTTCACAGAAAAAGAAAGAGTCACAAAGTTATCTTAAATATAGCTTTCTGATAAAACAAGACTGCTCTGTAGTTAAATTCTATTTTTCCTAAAACTTGGTACTCAGTGAAGAACGAGAGACTGGCCCTTATCCATCAGGCACGCAGGACCAAACATATTGATGAGCTCCAATTGGTAGACCTGGTCTTCTCCAAGTTCAGCAACCAGGGCTGGAAGCTCACAGGGAGGGAAAAGAAGACCTGGGTGGACAGCTAACATTTGTCTGTCACACTCTGCGGCCTGCTAGGAACTAGGGGGACACTGGGATCCTTCCAAATGAGAAGGTTACAACTCTTAAGTGATTTAACTTTAAACCCTTTCTTCCTCCCTAGCGGCCAGCTCTCTGTTGCTTTTCTATTGGCTGTTAGTATACCCAGGCCCTTCAGGCCCTGAGCACAAGGCTGTGGGAGGGCAGGAAAGAAATCCAACTCCTGAATGGGGCCAAGGTATCTTGGCTTTGCTCACATATTAATGGGTTCCATTCCCCTATCCAGAGTCTATAGAGTATCGCCATGTAGCACAGGTAGCATATTAATCAAGCCTGCTTCCTCATTGTACATACCTCTCTCCTCCCGTAAGGGCAGAAGGTATCTTTTGACTAATGGACCTGAAACTCACTCAGTCCCCCCACCCCCATTGTGCCTGTTGTTTTATCCATTTTTCCTGAAAGGGAAAGTCTCTCTCCATGACTCTCTGGAACCTCCTCTTTTTTCTTCCCTAAGGTTTAAGGTTAGTTTCAAAGATTCCTTGGGATTTGGAAAGAGAAATTGAAAACACTAGAGAGATCACCGTTTAAAGATCAAACCTCAGAAGTTTGTCTTAGACAAGCAGAAGGTTTTCTTAGATTTGACCTGTCTAGAAACTCCCACTGCTGGTACTTGTCTCCGTGAACGCACTGAGACCCCATCGGAGTAAATCACCTGTTAGCCTCAATGTGGGATACAGATGCAGGGCTTGCCAGAGTCTGCTGGCCCCTGCTCAGGCTACGTAGGACCACACAGCTCTGCCCAGGTAGGCTTGCCCAAGAGAGCCTCTTCCTTGTCTATAGGGCAGATGAATTCTCCTCGTGTTATAGGCAGTAGATTCTTTCTACCAGGTAGAGTATCTTAGAACACACATCCTAAACGTCTCACCAGCAAAGGCAAAGAACAATTACTCTTCAGTCAGTGTCTCCTGAACTGACTTACGAGGATGCTGTGAACAGGGGAACCTTGTAGCGAAGCCTGACACTTGATTGGTGGGACCTGTCATGCCAGTTCAGTTGGCCATGCCTTCTACTGTGGTTTTCATTTCCTCATAGCAAAAGCTGATTTCAGGGCTAAAGGTAAAAAGTCCTCAAGAGAGTTTTAAATATTACAAGTCAGAGGTTGTCACAGGGCCAGTCAACACAGCAGGTCCAAGTATAGACACCCATGGATCCTCCATGCCTGGGTAACCAAGCACTGCGTGAGGAGGAAACACAGGCCATGAAGCCCTCCCAGACCAGACTCCCAGGCCATCTTCCTGAGATGAGGCGGGACTAGTTCTTCAGCCCTACTGCTGTTAGAAACCCAGAAGACTGTGGGCCTTCACAGGACAAAGCTTATGAAACTCAGCGGTGGACATTCGGAGATGAGGACTAAGCCTCTTTCTCCATTTGGACTCGTGGTAATAGGAACCTTGATGCCGATGCCTCCCTGAGACTGGACACTAACACAAAATTTTACTGGCTCTGATATATCTAAATAATAGGTTTTCAAAAATTGATCTAATTTAATAAGTTATGCCTGATTGTGTATTAAAATAGCCCTTTATAAATTATAAATTTAAAAGGCCGACAATTGCTTGTTCTGTAGCTGGTTTGATTGGATTCCATGGCCAGCTACCGTTCCCACTGGTCCCATGGGTCCTCTTGTCTTTCTCTTTCTAGAGCTAATGGTTGGGCCTGCTTAATTAACTGATTGCTACCCAGTACCTGACCCTTCATAAAAATTAAAGATTTAAAAGGAACTAGGAGAAATGGGGAACTAGCTAAGGAAACACATTTGTCCTGATTCCATTTGAGGTTTGCAGTTCTCAGCTCTCTCTTGCTCATATCTGCCTTGGCAACACGTTTGATATTTACACGCATTACATGCCTACATGTATTACCTGAAATAATTAGTATAACCTATGGTAACTGAAAAAGTGTAAGTCAAAAGGCACAAACAGTTCAAGGTTACCCTCGTATAACTTTGCTGTGAGATTTTTCTGTTCTGTTTGTTTGTTTGCCTTTAAATTTGCTGTATCCCTGAGTTTCAGCACCATGAGACTCAAAGGCACCACCCTCTCTGGGCCACCGGCTAATGAAGGCCTCATACGCCATCAGTAGGGTAGTCTGTATTTTTCTTGTGAGGGTGATTACAATTTTCATTGGCGACTAGAGAAGCTGAAATGTATTGTGGGGGATCTAGATGGCCATGCACGTGTTCTCAGCTGTCTACATGCCCAAGTGCTTGACAGCCTCTCCCTGCTGCCTAAGCCTGAGCCTCTGCGCAGAACGCTGCTGCAGGGGTGGCTAGTGTGCCCACGGCACGTGCCACATACCCATAGTTGCTTGGCAAAGACTGGGAGACTTATCTTCGTTTCCTCATTAGTTGTCTACGGAGCTAAGGGACCAGAGACATCAATTCTAGCCACATGGGCCTCTTTCAGTGTTTGTTCTACAAGAGTTAACTCTTTTTCTGCTGCAGCTGTTAGGCATCTTGGACTGTTTAAAATTGGAATCTCCTTGTAATGTTTGAAACAAATGACTTAGCTCACATGTACTTAATCCAATTGTAGGCCTCAGCCGGTTGATATCTCCCATCAATTTTTGAAAATCGTTAAGAGTTTGCAATTGGTCTCTAGGATCTGTACCTTTTGTGGTCGAACTTTTTGTTGACTGTTTTATGGCCCAAGTAACTAAGTGAATCTCCTCTTTGTTATTTCTTTTCTGGAGCAATCTGTAACCCCCAGCATGGCAGAATTCTTTGTGTCATCTTAAACATATTCTCTAAAACATCTTTGTCAGAATTGGCCAACAGAATGTCAGTCGTAAAATGACAGATTTAGGAAATTGTTTACGAGTCATTCCTAAAGGTTGTTGCACTGGATACTGACACAAAGTCGGACTGTTTAGCATTCCCATACCTTCCAGTGGTCTCTCTTTAGTGGATGACTACTATTCAAAGTAGGTACCGGGAAGACGAAGCTTTCCCTATCTTTCTCATTCAAGGGTATTCAGAAAAAAACCAATCGTTCAAGCCGATTATTATTATAGGCCATGATTTTGGCAACAAGGATGTTAGAGGAAGTCCAGGCTGCAGAGGACCCCTTGGCTGAATTACCTTATTAATGGCTCTTAAACCAATCAATCACAGTAGAATTTCATGGGCTGGTGGACTCGTCTCTAAGTTGAGCCTCCAGCTGCTCTTGTACCAGTCGTTCAAGTGCCTGCAATATTTCTTTTGTTATGGCCACCGCTCTCGCCAAAGGGGCTGGTTTGATAACCATTTTAGGGGCCAGGCTGTTGGTATGTCAGCAGTGGCCCCTTTTATAAATTTGGAAACTCAGTTCCTGTGACGCCTTGTTTTTTGACCATGTCTATGGCTTGGGATTGTTCTCTACCACCTGTGTCAATACCTTCCCCAGGAGTTTCTATCACATCAGTTCTAATTTCCTTATTTGCTCTCCCTGGAATTGCGGGAATATTGTTGTCAAAGATCCCTTCCCCATAAGTTTATGGGTACATCAGCCACATAAGGTCTCAACTCCCCTGTTCGCCCTTTTGATCCCACACAGGCAATACATTGGACCCTTTGTCTTATTTGTGATAATTTACCGATTCCCATAAATTGTGTGTAGACCTTCTGAAGTGGCCAATCTGAATTCCAAGACTTTTGGGAAAGACTAACATCGGCTCCTGTATCCAACCTTCTGTGTCAACACCATTCATTAATCTGGGTCCCTGATCATTAACCATTGTTTGCCAGAACACATGTTTTCCAGTACTCCTAAGAGCTCCAGTCCTTTCTACTGGAGCAGCCTTGCCCTTGACGTAAGGAAACAACGGTTGAGCAATTCTATCCCCCGCATAGATTCACATCTCTTTTTTCACATTTGCCGTGACTTTTCTTTCTTCCTTGCTATCCCCCCCTACTATACCTGGATGCACAATAAATCCTCGAGAAGTTAATCTACTTCTTCCCAAGATTATTCCCACTGTCCCTGAAGGTAGGGGACCATGCACACCAGTGATTAACTTATAACATTCAACTTTTGGGGATAATATAGGACGGGTATCTGTGACCAGATCCAAAGCTGCACTTCCTTCTGTAGCATGCATAAGATCAGAAATATCTACTTTCAATTTTTTTAAATATTTTATTTATTTATTATATATGAGTACTCTGTAGCTGTCTTCAGACACACCAGAAGAGGGCATCAGATCTCATTACAGATGGCTGTGAGCCACCATGTGGTTGCTGGGATTTGAACTCAGGACCTCGGGAAGAGCAGTCGGTGCTCTTAACCACTGAGCCATCTCTCCAGCCCTACTTTCAATTTTCTTGTCTGCTTGACACCTCCTGACTGACCAAAGGAAAATCCCTCACATTGTTGGCTGCGGAGTCTCGAGCTGGCGGGCCCCTTGGTTCATTTCCTGATGGCAAGAGGTTACCTCTTGTGTCTCTCTTAGACCGGCAATCCATTGACCAATGTTTGTCCTTTCCACAGGGGCTATAATACCCGGGTTGCCTTTGTGGCTCACAGCCACCAGAACCTGCTTGTTCTCTCCTACGGTTACCATATTCTCTGGAGTCAATGCACCTGTTATGTTGAACTCTGGATCTTTTAGACTTACAATTTCGTTGGAAATAACCAAATTCACCACAATTAAAACATCGAGCAATTTGTTTCCTGATATTTCTAGCTTTGATTTGCCCTATGATGTTAGCATTATACTCCTGAGAACCAATATCTGTTGTTTCCCTTGTCCATTCATCTATAGGGGCTCCAGGAGCTTTCAATGGCCTGATTGCTCTCTTACATTTGGTATTTGCATCCTCAAATGCCAATATTTCTATCAATGATTGTCTGTTTTCAGGGTCTGTTATAGCTCTACTCACAGCTGAACTCAACCCTTGTAAGAATTCTGTGAAGGCTTCTCTAGAGTCCTGTATTGTTTTAGTAAATGAGGTGGATTCCCCCCACCCCACCCCCAGGTTCCTCAACCAAATTCCAAGCTCTTAAAGCGGCAACATGACATTCTTCGATAGCACCATCATTAGATACAATTTGTTCTTGTAAGTCAGCATAACAGCCCTTCACCAAGCAGCTGGTTTTAGTAACATTTACTCCCCTTGCTAAATTATGTTGTGCTAGTTTTGTGGCTCTGTGCCTCCACCATAGCAAACATTGTAATTGCTGACCAGCTTCTAAAACAGCTGACACCAATCCCTTCCAATCTCCTAGGATAACCCTATGCTGTACAGCCCAGTTACCTAGCATTTCTTTGACAAAAAAAGAATGCAAAGCACAGAATACCGTAGCTTCTTTAAAATGGTTTAAATCTAACATTTGTGTAAGACTCCAGGTCAATTCATTGTAAGTCTGTTCACCATCATTAGCAGGCATGTGCTGCACAAAGACTGGGAAGGCCTGTGAAGGCCCAAGTAAATTCTCTGGTGGTGGACTCTTTGCACATTAACCTGTCGTACCCATGCCATTTCCTGCTCTTTCAGGCCCCTAGAAGCAGGGCTGGGTGGCAGTTTACTTCCAATCTAGTTTGCTTCCCACTTTCATCATGGGGTACATTCCCAGTCTCATTGTCCAAGCCTGAACTTTTTTCTCCTCCCATTGGCTCTTTTTGTTTTCCAAGCACTTCTGCCTCTAGCTGCAAACTCTCTAAAGCATAGCCAACCCTGCAACCTTCTCTAAAGGTAGAGAATTGTCCCACTAAACTTTTTCAAAGCGGTACACATGAAAACTACAAAGCAAAACCGAAAACCCGGTCTAGGAGCAAGGCAGGAGACCTCCCAGCAGCAGGGGCTGCCATTTTATCAGTCTTCCTGTGCAACATTACTAACCCCGTTTCCTCTGCATAGCCTGCTGTTTCCCCTGCATTAGAAGCAGGGTTAGCCTAAGCCTGAGCCACATTGTAACTAAGTTGTTTCATCCCCTGTAGATACATAAGCATAACCACTTCCCCATCTCAAAACTATTGCAGGTTTCTATTCTAATGTCAACAAATCCTGATAGTGTATTGGTTGGCCTAGTTCCTCAGTTCTTTCCATAACCCAGTGTCTCTGAGCTGCTGTTGTTCCCTTTTCACCAACATTAAGAGAATTGAGAGTTAACAAAGCATTATTTAGTCAGTCCCTGGAGGTTTTTAATCCTATTTCTAAAAACCTGCGGCCTCCCACCCCCGTCAGCCCGATGCTGGACAATTTGTGTGGAAATGTTGCATGAGCCCTTCAAGCTCTCCAAATGGATAAGGAGAGTTTGTGAGGACAAAAGACTTTGCTCATGCGTTTCTGTGTTTTAAACTCACACTTCTAGATGGTTCTGTCCCTGATGGACTAGCCTCATTGCTTTGGGTCTGTAGTGAGACATGTCGTCATAGCAGGATGGTATGGACGACAAACCCCCTCACCCAAAGCATGGTGCTGGCCAGTGCCCACCTGCAGTCCCAGCACTCGGGAGGCAGAAGCAGGCGGATCTCTGGGTTTAAAGTCAGATTGGTCTGTAGAGCAAATTCTGAGACAGTTAGAGCTATGCAGAGAAACTTCCATCTTGAAAAACCAAACCAAACCAAACCCAAAACCAAAAACCTAAGGACCAGGAAGGGAAAGGGAAAGAGGTTGAGTTCCCATAATTCCCTTTGGAGGGCATGGCCCTGTTCCCTATTCCACCCTATCCTCCCACCTTCCATGTCCAGAAGACATCTTGCTGGGCTTCACCTCTTGGACATCCCATTGTCTGTCTCCCTGTATTGTCAAGCTGGGGACCAAGGCTCTAATACAGGGCCCAGGGAGGACATTGCAAATCCCTGGTGTAGTGCTGACCTTGGATTGACAACACGCTAATCAGAGCACTAACAAACCTAGGAGCAGATCTAACTGGAAACTGCGTACATGTTTAACATCAAGAAAATGTTCAATAGACAAATGTTTATACGCGCAATGAAATAAGACTCAGGCATCTGAAGCACACTTGATATGGAGGGAAACCTCCCCGCTCTGCTTTTAATTTAACAAACACAATCCAGAACGCAGCTTCACTCGCCCTCCATTTAAAAGGGATGTGCACACAGATGCAAGACAGCCTCTTCATGGAACTGGCAAGCTTTGCAGAATGAATTGGAAACATGTTCTGAAGACAGAACGTGTTCAGAGAGCCGGGCAGGGATGGCAGGCAGCATTGGGGTTGGCTTCTGTTTGTCTTTCTCATGAGCCTCTTGGCTTAGGATACATCACAAAACGCTCTAATCCCAGGTCCAATACCCAAATACCACTCATGTATATTACTTGTAGGAACTGAATTGTTAACATAAGGGAAGGACTGTATGTTAGCGACTGGCTTTCATTGTCGCAATCTTTTGAAATGATTATCTTTCAGTAAGCTATGGTGTTGAGGGCTATGGCAATTTTACTTAAGTGACAGTGACAGGTGTGAACCTCTCTGATACCCAGGCTACCTTGAGCGGAGGACTATCAGCCAAGCAGAAGCCACATGGTGACCAGAGCTGTTTGTCAACTCCAGTTATCAGAGGCAAGTACGACTCAAAGAGCTTGTGCCACCCTTTTTTTTTGCCATCTTAAGCCCCAGTGAATTCTAGCAGCCATTTTCACCCTGGTCAGAGGGAGAACACTTCCACAGCTGGCTCAGAAGACAGCATGTGATTGGTGCAAACACAGCTACTGTTTGCATGAAGGAATATGTCGTGATTGGCAAAAACACCTTGCTGTGCCCACTTTCTGGCTGAAGAAACAGCTGTTTGGCTCACTCTTCTAGTTGTCGAGGAAAAACCCTAATAGTAAGCCCCTGATGTTGCAAACTTAGGCCCCGTTAAAGGCCTTGCCCAATTCCTTTGCTTCGATTGCTCTGGACTTTCATCAACAGTAAAGCAGGCTGCGCTGGCATTGTGAGGAGGAGACAGTGCCACATTAGGGGCAAGAGGACAGTCAAGTGATTCCAAAGAGTGGCCAGGTGTTGGTGGCAGGAGACAGAGGACGCAGGTAACAAAAGAACAAGACATTGCAGGAAAGGCTGTGCAATGCCAAGGTAAGGGGTTGCATGCAAGCCATAGTCACGGTGAGAGTTACACGGAGCTGCCAAGCTCTAGGTCCCCACATCTGAGGGCTTGAGATCAGTGACAGTAGCTGGCACTCACCCCTGCAGTTGCTTCTAGGGGCTCAGGATTACATAAGCCGATGGGTGCCAGGCCATTAGCAATCAAATCCCAGAGCAAGAGTCCCCTCCAATCTGAGCACTCCAAGGCATAAGTCAGCCTCCTAGAACCCAGAAACATCAGCCTGTAGTTCAGGACCTGAGTCAGGCACAGGCTTTTGACTTGCCAAACCATGATTTCTATCTGAAATAGAGCGAAGGAGGCCTCGGTGGCTAATGGGTTGGAGTCAGATGCTGTGGACTCGTGATGGGAATGTGCTTGAGGGTTAACGATGGAGGCACGGACGATTCCTGGAAATAGATAGGCAGGAAATATGTGAAGATGTAAGACGTAAGACAAAACAACAAACTGTTCTTTCTGGCCAACCCTCTCACCCCAACACTCTAAAAATGTGGAAGTCATGAGAGCTCCCAGAAAGAGGAATGGGAGAAGGCACGCCCTCGAGGACAAGTTCCAAACCCACCCCCACCCCCACAACCTCTTCACGTGTACCAATTACCATCCACTCAATAGTACTTACCGTTAAGACTTGAAATCGGATGTCCCCAAATACAGACCATTGGGCGCAAAACCCAGCAAGACTCTGTCATGTGTACTCCTGGCTTCTGCTTGGTCCCTCCCACACCAACCCTCTAGGATATAGTTCTCCACTCTGACTGACTGAGTTCCCACCTCTGGCCACTGCTGCACGGGGAAGCCACGATTTCACACAGGTAACTGGGCCGGGGTTGCCAGGGAGACCACTGGGACAGGGAATGTGTTAGAAGCTGTATAGAGGGGGGGACTTTGGGCTTTGATAAGTGGAAAGAGATACAAGAGGAGGGTATGGGACTTAAATTTCCCTTGGCCTAATTCTAGATTGGGTTACGAATGCCTCAATCCCAAGGGAGACAAAGACCCAGATGCAGCCCCAGCTGGAGCTCAGTTGCAGCCAATCATTCTCCCTGACCCCAGCCCTTCTCCAATCTCCGTCTCAGCCCCATATCCAGTTTGGACATTTGAATCAGCCTGATCAAAAATTGAATTGAACCCTATTCTGCTTCCAGGTTCACTGCAAGCCGGGCCTAGTTCCTCCCCTGGCTCCAGTCTGAGTGTAGGTGTCAGTCCTAGGAAAAAGCACAGTCTTAAGACTGGCCCACAGGAGACCTAGCAACGGCACTAAGTTCAGCCTTTGATGCTACTTCTAAACTATAAACTCGGCTGAACACCCAATCCTGACCCCATTTCTTTTTTTTTTTTTTAAAGAGATTTATTTATTTATTATATGTAAGTACACTGTAGCTGTCTTCAGTCACACCAGAAGAGGGCATCGGATCTCACTACAGATGGTTTGTGAGCCACCATGTGGTTGCTGGGATTTGAACTCAGGACCTCTGGAAGAGCAGTCGGTGCTCTTAACGCTGAGCCATCTCTCCCCTGACCCCATTTCTAATTCAATTTTTTTCAATTTGCTTTTTCTTTTTCCTTTTCTTCTCTGTCTCTGTCTCTCTGTCTCTGTCTCTGTCTCTCTGTCTCTGTCTCTCTCTCTCTCTGTCTCTCTCTCTCTCTCTGTCTCTCTCTCCCCGCCCCCCCTCCCCCGTGTTGCTGAGGACTGAACCCAGGTCCTTGTGCTTGCTAGGCAAGTGCTCTACCACGGAGCGAAGTCTACACCTCTTTCATTTTTAAATTTTAATAATTCATTTGTTCAATGTGTGTCAGAGTTTTGCCTGCGTGAACATGGGTGCTCGTGTGTGCCTGTTGTCCTCAGAGGTAAGAGGAGGGCATTGGAGCTCCTGGAAATAGAGTTACAGAGAGTTGTGAGCCACTGGGTAGATGCTGAAACTAAACCTGGGTCTCTGAAAGAGCAACACACGCTCTAACCACTGAGCCATCTCCCCAACCCTCTCCAGCCCTTCTCATTCCAGCTCTAACATAGGACATGTCTGACCTCCGTTCCAGGACTTACCTCAGCTTCACACTGCTTCTGACACTCTCCTTGGTCCCAGCTCGGTATCTGTCTGGATTCTGGTGTCTCGGTTTCAGTTCAGATAGCCCTAGAGGCCTTGTGTTTGTGCAAGCATGACAATGGCATATGAAAACTTCCAGAACTTGGGGAGCGAAGAGAAAAACCAAGAGTCTGGTAAAGGTGAGAGAAGCGTGGACACTCCTCGCCCAGCATCTTCACTTGTCCAGAGTCTGTGTGTGTGTTCACCCTGGGCAGAAACGTGTGCTTGAGTCTGGTGGACTCAGCACCGAGGGCCCACTGGGAAGAGGATACAAGATCCTCAGGAAGACAGGGCTGAGGAAGACCTCAGGGACTTGTCTTCCTGTGCTCTGTACGGGGACAAGAAGTGTGCAATGCAGGGAGCTGGGGTTGGAGGGGAGCTCACTTATTCGATCCTGCAGACATGTGTGAATCTGCAGACAAGGGATCTACCTGCTCCTTCCCAGTGTCTTCCCCCATCAGCTCTGCTTACAAGACCTTACGTGTGCTTGTTTGTAATTGGGTGTTAAACACATCCTCAGAGCTGTGAGAGGCCAAGCCTACTGCAGATTCCCAATGCCTTAGAGGTGTCCTATGCCCACTTGCAGTGACAAGACTTCACTGTCCCCCCAGCCCTCGTAGCCCATTCTTCCCCTGCTTTGTCTTACAGTCTGGATCCTGAGTCGTGACACCCTCTTCTCTTTCAGCAGCTCCTCCCCAGTCCTTCCTGTGGAATATCCTCTCTTGGACCCACCTCCTCCTGTTCTCCCTGGGCCTCAGCCTCCTGCTGCTGGTGGTTATCTCCGTGATTGGATCCCAAAGTGGGTTGCAGGGAAGGGAGGAATCACAGGGCGTGTGGGCGGGGTGGAGGGAGAGAACCTTAGCAGGGCAATGATTGGTGCAGAGGGCACAGATGGACAGCAGCGAGGGCCACAGCAAGGACAAGTGTAAAGGAGCACAAGGGACCGAGACTTGAGTGGGGTAATAGATGTGAGCAGTGGTGAGGACACTGGTGGGGACGTGGAGGATCCACGGTCAGACGGCTGCTGGCCGTGTCACCTATTACTGTGCTTGGGTCATACAGTCACATCACCTCAACACCTCAGCCTCGGTTATGCAATGTTGGGTAACAACAGTGCCTGCCCATTGGTCTCTGTGAGGCAGAGTGCCACTCACTCTGTGTGCAGAGAGGCCTGCCTGGTGCTGGCATAGAGTGGACCTGAGAAATCTTGGTTTTGATCATCCTGTTTCCTCATCAGATTCCCAGTTAAGGAGGGACCTAGAAACCCTGAGAACTACTTTAGACAACACCACCTCCAACACCAAGGCTGAACTACAGGCCCTGGCCTCCAGGGGTGAGCTGGGCTCTCACAGGGTTCTGGGCTGGAGTGGGACTGGGTAGGGAGGAACAGTCCCGAGCTCCAGTTCCTTGTTTTGTAGGTGACAGCTTGCAAACAGGGATCAATTCTCTGAAAGTGGAGGTGGATGATCATGGGCAGGAACTGCAGGCAGGTGAGAGGCCCTGGTGTCTGGAGTGTGCAGAAGGGTGTGGGTGAAAGCGGGTTCCTGGTGCTGAGCTGTCCCGTTCCAGGCCGAGGCTTGAGCCAGAAGGTGGCGTCTCTGGAGAGCACAGTGGAGAAGAAGGAGCAGACTCTCAGAACAGGTGAGGCTGAGGCTCCCCTGTACCCTGGTGGGAGGTGTGAGCATGCGCAGTGAGTGGAGAAGGTCCCAGACTGGGCACTGGGAAGGGGTGTGAGCATGCGCAATGTGTGGAGACGGTCCCAGACTGGGCCCTGTGCAGGATATCTGAGCATCAGGAATTCCCAAGTAGACGTCACAGCTAGAACACTATTGTCACTCCCGTCTGTGTGTCCCAGGTCTATCTGAAATAACCGATCGTGTGCAACAGCTGGGGAAGGACTTGAAGACCCTGACATGTCAGCTGGCCAGCCTCAAGAACAACGGTGAGAAGGGCGATGGGTGTGGTTTGCTCTAGTCACTGAGAGTGGACACAATAATCATTGCCTCTACTCTCCATCCTTGCTTTGCTTTTCTTAGGCTCGGCAGTGGCCTGCTGCCCCCTTCACTGGATGGAGCATGAAGGCAGCTGCTACTGGTTCTCTCAGTCTGGGAAGCCGTGGCCTGAAGCGGACAAGTACTGCCAGCTGGAGAATTCTAACCTAGTGGTGGTCAACTCCCTGGCGGAGCAGGTGAAGCCCGGGTGGGCTCTTTGAGGGAGGCCCTCTGGTCTAAAGGAGAGGTTACCATGCCCTTTTCTTTCTTTAGAATTTTCTACAGACTCACATGGGCAGTGTGGTCACTTGGATGGGCCTAACGGACCAAAATGGGCCCTGGCGATGGGTGGACGGGACCGACTATGAGAAAGGCTTTACGTGAGTGTGTTGCACATTTGCCCTGGTCTGGTGGCCTTTGCCTGGGACTACCTCTTCTTCTGAGGCTCTGGCCCTGGGATAGGTGGTAGAATCTGGGGACTCTGACTTAGAGTCTGGTTTCTGGAGGCTCACATCTGTGTTTGTTCATAGGCACTGGGCCCCAGAGCAGCCAGATAACTGGTATGGACACGGGCTGGGAGGAGGCGAGGACTGTGCACACTTCACCTCAGATGGTCGCTGGAATGATGACGTTTGCCAGAGGCCCTACCGCTGGGTCTGTGAGATGAAGCTGGCCAAGGACAGCTAGGAGCACTCTCCAAGTAATTTATTTCTTCAGTGGTTTTAGCTGTGGAAGCCTGGAGTTTGGACTCCTCCTATCCCATTTCAATGTTATTTGGGACTTTTCTTTTTGTCAAAAAATTTAAGTCAAGGAGAAAGGATTGTGTTTGAGATGGTAGTGTGGAGTCCGGAAGAATGGGGTTATTGAAATCTGTGGTATTTTGTACAGAGTGCCGCTTATTGTAGGACTTTTTAATGTAACAAAAATAAAACACTGTTGGTTTTGCCATGTTTTATTCTTATCAAAATTGGATAATAAGAAGAAAAACTATATAGACCATTATCTAACATTTATACTCTTTGACTGAGTAAAAAGCAAATTCAAAATGTGAGTAGGTAACCAGGCATCCCCAAAAGGTTTATAGAAGACAAATCAATCAAGTTCTGCTTGAGCTCCCGAGAACGCCATGTTAGGGAGCTGTGCAGGGTCTGTCATCACATTGTTAAGACAACTGAGGAACTAGAGAATGATGTCCCATGCCTGTGCTTTCACCTCTTGGAAGGCAGAGGCAGGGGGACCATCGCCAGTGTGGGTTACACAGTAAGTTCCAGGTCAGCTAGGGCTATGCCGTGAGACCCCATCGCAAAACTAAAACAAAAGGAACCTTTGCAGATCATCTCGGGGAAAGGAAAAAGCAGAGAGTTGTCAGCTCTGGAAGAGGATGGTGGAGAATGCGCCTTTTAAGAATTGTGTTGGGGGTTGGTTGCTCAGCAGGCAAGGAAAGGGGGCCTGAAGACCTAAGTGTGAACCCTGGCGCCCATGTGGTGGAAGGAGAGAACCAGGTCATCCATGTTGTCCTCTGATCTACATGCACATGCATGTACACACACACACACACACACACACACACACACACACACACACACACACACACACAAATACAGTGTTCTGACTGAGGATCTCAAGAACTTTCTGGACTTCTCTGTGCCTCTAGATGGCCTATAGACACAGTTAAGAACCCATCGTTGGGACAGAGTAAGTTCCAGGACAGCCAAGCTTAGGCAGTGGAGGAGTTGGAAAGCAGAAAGCTGGTGATATTGTAATAGAACAAGGGGGCCATGTTCCAGCCCCGGCAAGCAGCAGAGCTCAGCAGCTTTGGCCACGTGGTACTGGTTTTACGGTCCAGAATAAAAGGGAATGTTGGGAAAATTGATGCTGGTTAGCGGGGGCTAAGAGATTAGTGGTGATTAAGAGGCTAGCATCGTTGAGGTGAAATCTTCTGGGAAGTGTTTTCTCAGAGCACGAAGAAGCTGTGTTCTAGAGATAGCCAAGGTTGTACCTCATGCTATAGCTGGACTTGGTAATGTGTCAGGGTCACCTGTGTGGTACTGGTTTTGAAGGGGTCGTGAAGAACGGCTGAGGGTCGGGACTGCGAGGGGCCATGGAAGGCCATTGGTGAAAGTACAGCCTCAGTTGTAGTTGACAATCCAAGACTGAAGGGGTCATGCAAAGTCTTTGAGGCTTGGCACCATGAAGAGAGCCTATGAGAGGCTACTGGTGAAGCCTAGTTGCAGTGGAAGACCTCAGGGTATTGGAGATGTCAGTGCCATGGGATGATCACCAAGAACAGCAGCAGCAGTGGAGTGGATCAACCTGAGCTCAGAGCGCTACAGAGGGCAGAGCTGGAGAAGCGAAGCGAGTCCTTTGGAGGGGCCCAGAAGATCATGTGTGGATCCCCACATTGAACAGGAAGCTGTAGACCCCGAGATGTTGGAGACGCCAGAGCCGTGGGCTATCTGCTGAGGAAAGCTGCTAACAGGGAGTGGAACCAGCCCAGGAGAAAGAAGTTTGTTGCAGGTGACAAAGATGAAAAAAGAGTTGGGGATCTGAAGACCACATTGACTTCAGACATGGAGATGCAGAGTTTGGAGTTTGCCCAGCTGGTTTCCTGTCTTGCTTTGGGGATTACAGTTAAGTGATTGGGTAGATCTCAGAAGAGGCCTTAAATTTTGGACTTTGAACATTGTTGAGACTGCCATAGACTACGAAGACTTTGGAAGTTGGACTAAATGTATTTTCATTATGCTATGTTTAGGTATGGCTCCCATAGACTCATGAGTTTGAACAAGCCTATGGGGCCAGGGAGTGGAATGTGATGGTTTATATATGTTTGACCCAAGGACTGGCACTATTAGGAGGTGTGGCCCTGTTGGAGTAGTTGTGTCACTGTTGAGATGGGCTATAAGACCCTCACCTTAGCTGCCTGGAAGCCAGTCTTCCACTAGCAGCCTTCAGATGAAGATGTAGAACTCTCAGCTCCTCCTGCATCATGCCTGCTTGGATGCTGCCATGTTCCCCACACCTTGATGATAATGGACTGAACCTTTGACCCTGTAAGCCAGCCCTAATTAAATATTGTCCTTTATAAGAAAAAGAAAAGAATCCATAGTTGGAATCTCATTTTCAGACTTGTTTTTTTCATGGTGTTTTGTTATGTTTCGTGACAGGGTCTCTTTACATAGTTCTAGATGACCTGGAACTCACTGTGTAGACCAGTCTGGCCTTGGATTCATAGATGTCTACCTGCCTCTTGAATGCTGGGATTAAAAGTGTATACCTCCATGCCTGGCTGATTTCATGCATTTTTTTGTTCCCAAATCATGTATGTGAATCTGAGGGCTAGTGCCTGTGGGGCCTAGAAGAGGGTGGTGGGAACCGAACTCAGGTCTTCTGGAGAACAATTCCCACCCATAACTGCTTCTACTTCTCCAGCTCTTATAGGCACCTTTTAACATCACGTAATCGCAGGTCTGTTCCTGGTGGGGGAAGGCAAGTGCCTGCTTGTATGCTTTTGCATCATGTGTGTGCAGTTCACATAGAAGCCAGAAGAGGGTGCCAAAGCCCCTGGGACTGGAACTATTGGTAGTGGGTAATGGCCATGTGGGTGCTGGGCATGGAAACCTGGTCTTCCACAAGAACAGCCAGTGCTTGTAACAGTCCTCTCTCCAGTCCATTTCATTTGAAGGTAATATCAATGGATTTCCCCCTGATTTCTTTCTCTGCAGGTCTGCCACCCGCACATAGAAAGACTATTTGTTTTTGTGTGTTGATTTAACGTCCTACTACTTTACTAAAATTGTATCTGATGTAATAAATAAGAAAAAAATACTTGGGGCTGGAGAGATGACCCAGAATTTAAGAGATTTGCCGCTCTTCCAAAGAACCCAGGTTCAACTTCTGGCATCTCACGGCCGTCTGTTACTCCCGTTCCAAGAGATCCACCGCCCTCTCTGGCCCCTCAGGCACTGCATGCACATGGTACATAGACACAAACAGGCAAAAGGTACACACATGTAAAATAAAGATTAAAAAATTCAAATTTGGGCTGGAGAGATGGCTCAGTAGTTAAGAGCACTGACTGCTCTTCCAGAGGTGCTGAGTTCAAATCCCGGCAACCACATGGTGGCTCACAACTATCTGATGCCCTCTTCTGGTGTGTCTGAAGACAGCTACAGTGTACTTATACATAATAGATATTTTTTAAACAATAAATTTTCTAATTAAAAAAAGAAAAGAAACAATACTTGAAGATTCTGAGTTGTTTGGCCACTGTGGGTTAGGAATGTTGATTGCATTCAAAAGCTTTGGGTGTCCGGTAGCCCTGTGAGACGAGAATCCGATGTCCTGGTTAGGAACCTGGCTTTGTCCGGTACAGGCGTGGGAGCTTGGGCAGGTTACTGTGTTCTGGAGTCTCAGTGCTCAAAGAGGATTATCTCGGACTGCCTACTTGTGGTAAGAATCCTACGAACTGGGCCGGTCAGTGCTTCAGAAATCCTTGAACCAAACTTACTGCTGTGCGGTAACCCACATAACAAGCCGGCATCGAAGTCACAGACAGGTGGCAAATCCCGTGAGTGACCAGCCCAGAGACACTGAAACTACAGGAGAGAGAGCACTGCTTTAATTATTTGGAATTAAAGTTCTTTTTAATTGGCATTCATAATAGTAGACCTCATTATGGAATCTTCAAACAAGATTTGTTTTTGTTTGCCTTCCCCCACCCCCGCCCTTCTCTCCCAGCCCGGGAGCCCTTTGAGCTCTTCTAACCCGCCCACAGCGGTCTTTCTATTCTTGTGTCACGTGGTCAATGACCCGCCCACCTCCCACCCTCGTTCTCCTTTCTTCTGTTCTCCTTTCTAGTTCAGGATCTATATGCATACCTATTTATTATATGCTCGCGTACAGACTTTATGAGCGAGGATCTTCATATGAAAGAGAACATGTGATTTGGGTTTTTCTGAGTCTAGGTCACTTCATTTAACACAGCGTTTCCCCAATCCATCCGGTTTTCTGCCAACGTCGTGGTTTTTTTTCTTTTATAAATGGGTACAATTCCGTTGCGCGTGCATCCATGTTTTCATTGTCCTGGCACTAGTTGGTGAACAGCTGGGCTGGTTCCTTTCCTTGTGGTGATGAGTAAGGCAGCAGTTAACCTGGATTCAGATCAGGTCACTCTGTGGTAGCATAAGGAAATAGAGTCCTCTGAGTTATACGTCCTTTGGTGAGAGAACTGGGTCATACGAAATGTTAGAACCTAGGTAAAATATTAAGGCCTCCATGGAATAAGGCCTAGGTAACAGTTACCTGGCTAGCCCGCCATGATAAGGAAACTTTCTTGTGTGTTTCTGCGGTTACTAAGAAACTGTCTAATGCCAAGAGTGATTACATATTCTGTTATGCTCTGTGCCCTTGGGAACCAATCAGGATAGAAGTCAGTAGAACTGCTCTGTAAAGTCCCCCACGATAAGCTTGGACCCAAATCAAACACCCAAAGCACTTCCTGCACCCATGTATAAGCTTCTATGGTATTTGCCTTTATAAGTTGCCCCTGGGATGGACCCCAACATAAGAGAGATGCCTGCCTCAGTATAAGGAACTACTTGCAATAAGACGTCCATTTTGAGTAGTGGTCGGATAAAGTTTAAGTTCCCAGGGCCTCCCTGGGAACTGACATTCTACTTGGCAGAAAGACACATGTATGTGGGTAACTGACGTCCTGGTTGGCAAGTTAAGACATGGATGTTAGACATGTCCCATCCTGGTAGACAAGTTAGGACATGAATGTTAGACAAGTCCTCTGCCACAACTGAATACCCTAACCGGTGAGAGCAGGATAAGTGTACAACAAAGACACTAAGGAAATCCTCTGTCCCTAAATCCTGATTGGTGAAATAACTTGGCACAGACGTCTGTGGATTTGGGGCTTTAAAACCCTGAAGGATCTTAAATCATGGTCACAGTTCCATTCCCAAATCTGGATGGTGGCCCTGGCGGACCAGTCCTGGGGTGTGTGCTCAATAAACTGTCCCTGTCTGACTGAGGTTGTTGTTCGTGTGGTTTGTGACGTGGTTCTCGAGCCCCAACGTGGACGTTCTATTTTTTATTTTGGGGGGGGGGCAGTCCCATGAGTTGACAGCCTGGTAAGGTGCCTTAATTAGGGTTTCTACTACTGTGGTAAAACACTAGGCCCAAAGGCCATTCCGGAGGGGAGGTCGATTTGATCTGACAATTCTCAGGTCACACTCCATCACTGGGGGAAGTCAGGCAAGAGCTCAAGGCAGGACTCTGGAGGCGGGAAGCCATGGAGGGGTGTTGCTTACTGGTTTGGTCGCACGGCTTGTTCAGCCTGGCTTCTTATACAACCCAGGATGGCCTGCTCAGGGCTGGGGTTGTCCACAGTGAGCTGGGCCCTCCCACATCAATCACTAATCAAGAAAATGCCCGGTAGACCCGCCCATAGGAAAATGTTATGGAAACACATTTTTAAAAAAATTAGGTTCCTCTTCCCAAATAACTAGCTTGTGTCAAGTTGAGAAAACAAAGCAAAAAACGAAACAGTTTAACCAAGACTTAAAAGTTTCTATTTTTTCCCATATGTCTTCACCAGCATTTGCTGTTGTCCCCTCCACCCCCCATTTTTGAAACAGAATCTCACTATGTAGACCAGGCTGTCCTGGAACTCACTATGTAGACCAGGCTGCTCTGGAACTCACTGTGTAGACCAGGCTGCCCTGGAACTCACTGTGTAGACCAGGCTAGCTTTGAATTCACAGTGATCTGTCTGCCTCTGCTTCAGAAGCACTGAGATTAAAGGTGTGTGCCACCTGCCTCTCTTCTTGATATAGCCATTCTGATGGAACCTCAAAGGAGATTTAATTTGCATTTTCCTGATGGCTAAGGACACTGAACACTCAGAAATACCTAGATGACAATTATTTTTCTTCATTTGTTAATTTCATTAGCTTGTTTGTTGATTGACAATTTTATTTTGTTTTAGTGTTCAACTTTTGTAGTTAAACAGATAAAGATCTATTCTAGACATTAACCCCGTGTTTGAAGTTTAGTTGGCCAAGATTTTCTCTCATTCTGTGAGACTGTCTGTTTGCTCTGCTACCCAGACAGTTTCCTTTGCTGTACAGAAAGATTTTAATTGTAATAATGTAATACCATTTATTTATTCTTGGGGCTATTTCCTGTGCTACTGGAATCTTATTTGGAAATCATTTCCTATATCTGTATCCTAAAGTGTTCTCTCTCTGTTTTCCTGTCGCAATCTTAGAGCTTCTGTCTTTCATTTCAATTTGATCCACTTTGAATTAACTCCTGCGCATGGTGAGAGGTTCAGGTGTGACTTTATTCTTCTAAAGATGGAGATCCAATTTTTCCCACACCATTTATTGAGTAGGTTGTCCTTTTTTGGTGTATGATTTTTGTGAAAACTAGGGGACCACAGTGGTGTGGGTTTATTTCTGAGCCATTGAGTCTGTTTCACCCGTCTGTGTGTCTGTTTTCAAGCCAGCACTGTGCTGTCTTTATCACGGTAGCACTTAGTATAATTTGAGACAAGGTATAGTGACTCCTCCTTCTGTGTTCTTTCTGTTAAGGATGAGAAACATCAATATTAATAGAGTGAACACCAAGAATATTAGCTGCCTGGAAGTCAGTCTTCCACTAGCAGCCTTCAGATGAAGATGAAGAATTCTCAGCTCCTCCTGCACCATGCCTGCCTGGATGCCGCCATGCTTCCACCTTGATGATGATGGACAGAACCTCTGAACCTGTAAGCCAGCCCAATTAATGTAGTCCTTTATAAGATGTGTCTTGGTCATTGTGTCTGTTCACAGCAGTAAAACCCTAACTAAAACAGCCCATAAGTAAGGCTTCAGCTAATAGCAAAAAGGAACAATACTCTGACTGCAGTACAACAGAAATAAACAAGAAACTACATCTTTTAAAAACCTGAATTAATATACATTGTCTTGCCATCTCTCTAGGTAATTCTGAGCTTAAGAGAAAATAAAAAAGAAAATCGCAGTGATCCGGATATGAACAACGCAAGCCCTGCAGACTGAAACTGTAGACCGGTATAAAGCAGCTCTCAGGAAGAACTGCATAGAGTCATAAAACTCACAAAAGTCTGAGAAAGAGTGGGGACACCCCCTGCCATTAGTCAGTAACACAATGTCTGCAGGAACAGCTTAAAGGGGAAAAGATTTATTTTGGTTCTTAGTTTCTGTGATGGTTTGAATGAGAATGGCTTCCATAGGCTCATATGTTTAAATGCTTGGTTCCCAATTGGTGGAACTGTTTGGGAAGGACTTGGAGGTGTGGCCTTGTTGGAGCAGTTGTGTCACTGTTATACTTCAAGGCCCCACCCATTCCCAGTCTCTCCCCCGCCCCCACCTCCTGCCTTTAGATCAGGATGTAAGCTTTCAGCTACTGCTTCAACTCCATGCCTGGCTGCCTGCTACCATGCTTCCTGCCATGGTGTTCATGCTCTGCAACTGTAAGCAAGGGCCCAATTAAATGTTTCTTCTTATAAGTTGTTATGGTCATGGTGTCTTTTCACAGAAATGGAACAGTAATTAAAATACACACACACACACACACACACACACACACTTAAAAAAAAAAAAAACGTAAGTAGTGATGTCGTCACAGTGCCAGACCAGTTAGAGAAGACGAATTTGTACATTGCAACAATGATGACTGAGGCAACCCTGAAGAGAAAAGGTTCCGTCTGAGCACACAGTTTCCAGATGCACCTAGATAGTCAAGGAAGAGAAAGAACACCAGACGCTGCCAAGCCTGGATGCTTTGAGCATCAGGCCAGAAAACTCCTGAGGAAGGAAAGGAAGTGGAAGGGGGCTTATCGGAGCCTCCTGATGAACATGGTGGTTCCAAGCAGAAGAGTGGCCACTTACGGCACAAAGAGGATCCGGTTCTGACAGCACGCCTGGGACTTCACAGCAGCAGGTACCCCACAGCCTCTGCAGGAACACCTCCCATGCCAGCCTTCCAAAGCTCCCCTTGGACCCGCACCACCTTCGTGGCTGTCTGGGTCATTCCTGAGACTACCTGGGACACTGGAAATGAGGGCTTTCACTGTGACTTTTACCACCACCATGCTGACCTCCTGGCCCCCTTCACTTCCACATCTACTTCTTAGCTCTCCTTTCTCAAAGATCCCTCACCAAGGCTATATGTCCCCTGTATCTCCAAGGGTCCATTCCCTGAGTGATGTGCCCAGCCTTGGTATCTCCACTCAGACCTGGCCATCTTGGGCTTTTCTCCAGTTCCCTTGTAGAACCAGGGCTGTCAAGTGTCCTTAGTCAATTTAACTCAGTGACCCAAGGCCAGTGATATGAATACAGCCACCACTGGGAAGAAAGGTGACCCAACCAACAGGACCTTCTGACTGACTGACAGACAGACAGACAGACAGACAGATAGACAGACCACCAATTCTGGGACAGAGATGGCTCCATCTGTGCCCACTGTGTGGAGGACGTCTCAAGAGGTTTAAGGAGTTACTAGTGATCCTCAAAGAAAGTTGAGGGACAATTTTGCTGTGCCTCTTGCCAGGGCCCGTCCCTCCTGTCCCTCCTAGCGCCAGCTAAGAATGGTGCTTATGAGAGGCATGGAAGGGCTCCGGCAGCTTCTGATGGCTGAGCAAACCTGGCTTGTGGGATAAGAGGCTGGGATTGACCCACCACTGTCTGAATATTTTTCTTTCAGTTTGAGGAATATCCTAGAGTTTAAGATTTGCTTAGAATTTACTTCACAGAGTAGGCATTTTTCTCAGAATGAATTAGAAATGAGAACAACACTGCCAACATCTCTCTGACATTTTTACCCTCATTTTGTCCCCTTCTCCTCTTCCTTGGAGAGAATCTTTGTTACCTGTCTATTTTGACTCTTTCTTCTGTGCTACAAGCACCCAAGGAGAGACTTCTGAATACAAAAACCATTCCACCCACCCTGGTTTACATGAGCCTGTCCTTTGTGTTGGAGTTATTTTTGATTTTTTTCCTATAACTATTTCATAATATTGACTTGCAGTGAAATGGATCACAATGTCATTTTCTAATAATGGGATGTGTGGGAAGAAAATGAAATACTTTTTGATGAAAGTTATTTCCCACCGACCAATACATTGAGTTTTTCATGGGATAAAAAAATGTTCTATTCCAACACAACCTTTATGTTAATAACAATGTGTTAGTAATAACTGCCTTGTGTGAAGACGAAAATCCACACTTAAATCCTGGGATTTGAGGAACTGTCATTTCTGATACAGAATGAGAATCAGTCTTACAGAAAAATGTGGCTAAAAATGAACTTTAGATTTTTTTTTTCGAACTTTAGATTTTTAAGAGATAGAAGAAGGAACTTTCTGTTTCAAGAAGTTCAAAGGTAGCAAATAGTGTGACTCAATGTCACTGCATTGGAGATGGAGTGGATCCAGACGGGCTGGAGAGATGCTCAGCAGTTCAGAGCCCTGGCTGCTCTTCCGGAGGACACATGGTGGCTTACAACCTTCTGTCACTCCAGTTCCAGGAGACTCAGCGCCCCCTTCTGGCCTCCTTGGGCATTGCATGCACATTGTGCACAGACATACATATAGACAAAACACCTATACACATAAACATTTTTAAAAAGATAGTCAGAGCTCTAACACGACTTCTTTGGAAAGCATTTGGAACCGGAGACTGTGTACTAATTATGATGAGGTTTTTCATAGGAATTTCTTTCAATTTACGTTTGAGAGTCCTGAATCTTTCAAGAGTATTCACATGACTTTCCAGCGCTCTTCTTCTATATTTTATACACAGAAGCAACACACACACACACACACACACACACACACACACACACACTTCAGCACACACAACACATACATACCATCCCCACACACATAACACACACATACCACATGCACACCCCACACGCAACAGGTCAACCAAATCAGCATTTAGATGCAAAGATTAAAACTGTTGTGTCATTAAATTCATGTCGTAATTATAGTTCTTTGGAAACCCAAATTACTCTTCAGGAAACACCAAACTGTTTCCCGAAGTCGAGAAGTTCTGCCGACACTCTGGTGTAATGGCGGCAGGAACTGCAGCGAGCCGAGCTGGGGGCGCTCCTGCGCACTGTCTGGCTGCTAAGATGGGGAATCTCACAGTTGAGCCTTGTTTAGATAACGGCACAGGCTTGTTTTCACAGCACAGGGGGAAGCTTTGGTTTGGTGATGCCAGGATGTGAAGCGTGCCAATAGTTGGCCCAGGAATCTCTCCCCATCGGGTGACAAGCCTGAGTTAGAAGCTGACAAACTGACAAGTCGTGCCAAAGAAAAACCAGCTGTGGCGAACAGCGGGAGATGTCACATGTTCTCCGGGACGGGGAGGGAGCATATTCTCCGGGACGTTCGCTTGTCGTGGAGCAGTTAGAGTTGTGGTTGAACGCTTGGTGTGAATTTTTTAAATTAATTAGGGAATTGTCAGATGAAGGAAAAACACTAGAGCAGAAAGATTCGAGCTCATGGAAGGAGATGGGCAGATAAGATGTGAACTAGATTTCAGAGAGAAATGGGGGAAAGTGCTAGACATTGGAAAAATGGAAATGAGATTGGAAGAGGTGTGAAGGGTTCTCATCATGGAAGACACTGTGAAAGAAAGAACGCCAAGGGAAGCCGCAGTGGGTAAGGCCTTGGTTTTCGGGGATCAGGACTGGAGTTCAGATCTCCGGTATTCACATATAAACTGTTGGGCATAGTTAGTGGCCCACCTATAATCCCGGCACTCCGGAGTCGAAGGTGGGATTCCCCAAGGCAAGCTGACTAGCTGGCTTAGCTGAAGCTGTAAGACAATTAGTAAATAAGTAAATAAAACCAGCCAATCAGTAAATAAAACAGTGATCCAAGAACATATCTGATGCTGACTTCCGACCTCTACATACATGTACACACACACCCTCATGCCCACAAACATATGAACGTGCATATAATCATGCATGAACACCACATACACATACACACTCAAAAGCAAAATGGAAAGCCCAAGGGCTAGAAGTAAGAAAGAGTGAACTCAAAATATATGAGACTTGCTTCAGTATACACAGTACGTGAACATTATCTGTGCAGGGAAAACGGTCAAAACAATAAACATTGAAGCAAAATCCAAGCATTTCAAGACATGATTCAAGGAATTTTCCCTGCAGTAATGGAGAGTTGAATCTGTATGTTGCATGGGAAAGTGATGCACCAGAACAACCGACAGAATATTTGTCACTTAGGCATACTCGAATAAACCCTTGTCTTAGGCTCGTCCCTAGTTACTTCGGTTGTGCGCCACCCCGTGGTAGTGTGAGATACCAGCAGTAGTTTTTCCACTAGTTGAGTGCTCAGTCTGCAGGGGATTAGGTCACCGCGTGCTAGGCTCAGATGCTGGTCCTAGAGTCTATAAACAAGGTCTGTCATTGGACGAGAAGGAAGGATGGGCGGGAGAGATGTTTTAGAGAGGCTAGGAGGCCGGAGCTAGGAGGCAGCCCGAGAGAACATGGCGGCGGATGTTAAGATTCCTCTCTGCACATATTACAGGTTGTTATGACTGAGCTAATTAAAACATGAAATTCTCTCTTTTTAAAGTTCTGCATTTATGCTTGCGTCCGTGTGTATTTATTCCCATGGAGTCTAGCAGAGGACGTCAGAGTCCCTGGAGCTGGGGTTACAGATGGTTGTGAGCCACCCCATGTGTTTGCAGAACTCTGGCCCTCTGCAGGAGCAGCAGTTGCTCTTAACTGCTGAGCCATGTCTCCTGCTATACCTCAGCCTTGAGCAGCAGGAAGAGTTGTCACTCCTTGGGATATGCTAGGCAGTGTCAAGGTGGAAGGGGTCAGGAGGAGGTTGTGGGAAGGGAGGGGATCCCACACAAATCTGCTGAGAAGTTTAAGCAGTCGGAAGTTTGGGCTGCAGTCCTCAGTGGCTCTGAGCGCTGAGACAAGGAGCCAGCATGACCACCTAAGGATTACTGCAGACAGAACTCCAAGCCCATACATGGTGGATCACACACATCCCCTGCCATCCCCCCATCCCCCCATCCCCCCATCCCCCCATCCCCCCATCCCCATCCTCCTCACCCCCTCATCCCCCCATCCCTCCATCTGCTCACCCCCTCATCCCCCATCCCCCCATCCCCCCATCCCCATCCTCTCACCCCCCATCCCCCCCCCCCATCCCCCCATCCCTCCATCTGCTCACGTCCCTCATCCCCCCATCCCCCTCATCCCCCTCATCCCCCTCATCCCCCTCATCCCCCCATCCTCTCACCCCCTCATCCCCCTCATCCCTCCATCTGCTCACCTCCCTCATCCCCCTCATCCCCTCATCCCCCATCCCCCATCCCCCTCATCCCTCTCATCCCCTCATCCCTCTCACCCCCCTCATCCCCTCAGCCCTGTGGAGCCATGAGCACAAATAAACCGTAGTCGCCCTGACCATGATGTTTCATCACAGCAACAGAAAACGAATACAGCGGTCTGCAAGTCATCAGTGGCCACGTGTAACAACAGTCGCAGATGTTTTCGTAACTAGTTAAGGAAAGTCACTAAGCTAAAGATTAGCAGAGCCAGCATCCGTAAACAGCAAGACAACCCAGGGACTCTAACGCGGACATTTTACTGTGTTGCTATGATTCTCCAGTAAGGTTGGGTTGGGGAAGCATCTTAGTTCTATTACATCATCATTTTAAAGGGAAAGGGAAAACCTCAAAATAACGTCAGTGCTTCTGTCCTCTGGGAGTTTTGCCCCACGCCTGCCTTCTGAGGGGTTCTCTAAGGGAGGGACCCTGCCATTTCGATCAGTGGTCTCAATGGCACCCTGGCTTGCCTTGCTCAGACTGGGCTCACAGACCCAACAGCAGGGCACTGGCAGCCACTGCTGGTCTACTTGCTATGAGGGTAGAAATGGGAGTGGTCTCCACGGACACCAGTGTGCTCCTCCCTTTTCCCCGGGATCATTGGCCACCAGCTCACCAGGACGAAGGGAACAGAGTCAACCAAGAGGATTGGACTGCCTGTGAGAATGAGGGAAATAACAGACTTGTCTCTGTGGTCAGCTTCGGGGAAACAGATCAACTTTATTCGTGATGAATCAAAGGTCGTGTGGTTTGGGGGTGGGGAGTAGGAATATCCGTTGTGGGCAAAGGCACTGAGGTGCCTCTTTAGCGTATGGGGGGGGGCATTCCAGGAATCTCAGGTGCTTGCTGGATGACTTTCTTAGGGGGGAGAGGAATTGAACATGTAATCTACCCAAGGCTACATGATGCTCCAAAAGTAGTGAGTATATGGGTTTCAGACTCCCTAGACTAGTCAGAGAAGGCGAAGCCCTGCTGACAGAGGTAGTCCACCATTTTGCATGGAGCTCAGGGCTTTCCGTTAATGTCACACTTGGACCTTAGCAGCAGGGTTTCTTGAACCAGCTCATACCCATGCCTGCTGTCCAGTTTTCTGCCATCCTGTTCCTGCACAGAAAGAACAGCCAGCAAGCTAGGAGGGGTAGATAGAAGTCAAGTCTCAGATGGGAATAATCTAGGTCAGATCTCTGAGGAACAGACCTGACTGACGAAGGCCACTGGGGCACAGGAAGCCAGTGTATACCCAAAGTTTGTCCCATCTGCCACTTCCAGGCTCTTGCAGGGCCAGGTATATGAGGAGTTTCCATGTCTTTGGACAAAATTCTGGAATGACATAAGGACAATGGTGACGTATCAACAGTTTACCAACTGTATAGGCAAGCCATTCCAAACATTGTCTGTTTTTATGCTCATCCCAATGCCCAACCACATTGAAATGTTTGAGGGCAGCTTAGATGGGCATAGATTCTAAATGTCTAGGGTTGTGCTAACGAGAGGTCAAGGTTGAGGACCCAAAGTAGGAGCCGCTACCCACTCCCCCTTGGAGTGATAGTTACTGCGTAAGCATTCTTCAGTTGTCAGTTCTTGCTGGCTCTGGACCAGCACTTCTTTGAGAAAACCAGTAGCAGCTCCCGTTAGAGTCCACCCAGTTAATGGAACAGCATGTTCTTTCAGATTCTGATGGGGCAGGGGAGGATGAAAGGGCAGAGGCTCTTCCTAGAAGGCCATGAACAGGAAGTGGGACTAACTATACCCATAATTCTCTTTATAGCATCACTCCCAAGATTAGCCACGCAATGAGTTACCCACTGCTGGATCTGAACTGCCACAAAGATGGATCTGAGGCATGGATAAGAGTAAGGGCAGGGGGGTTGGGGATTTAGCTCAGTGGTAGAGCGCAAGGCCCTGAGTTCGGTCCTCAGCTCCGAGAAAAGAAAAAAAAAAAAAAGAGGGACCTGGGTATACTCTCGGTGAGTTCCTGGAGCAGATGCCCTGCAGAGCCCAGCTGAGAAACCTCCCTACACTCCTACATGCAGCGCTGCGTGCCCAGGTGTGGGAGCACCGCACTTGACCTACTTTGGGCTCCTGCCACTCCCTCCCGTCAACTATCCGTAGAAACTACCTTTGGGTTCAAACTGTAAATTAGAGGTGCGGGCAGCTCAGCACGTGTCCTGTTCACGTATTCTTGGAGACCAGGGTCTCTTCCCTGCACCCAATTCCTGCCTCTCTCTACCTCGGCTTTCATAAACTGCATTGTTTCTTGCAAGGTGTGGCCCAGAAGACAAAGGGCTTGGATTCATGGCTCAGCCTATGTACCTGAAACCGCCCCAACTCAGGGACCCGTCCAAGGCCTCCTCGATGTTGAAAGCGAATGCCTGGATTTCAGCCCCTGTGTTTGAGGTGTCGTTGTGGAAAGTGGTTCTCTGGGTAAGCAGTTCCCTTAAGCAACTTGGAATCTGATGAGACGTCTGGGACTGCTTCAATCATCTCCGTGCCAGGGCTCAGAAGATACAGCAACCCAGTTCAGGCAGGCAACGCTAACATCCGGTATTGCATATAAAAACTTTGCAACTTAGGAGGCAATGTAATGTGACTACATAACCCAATTGAGTGACATAGCCAACCGCCATTCCCATCACGAGTCCCTTCAGCATCCCACCACCGCCCCCACCTCTGTCTTCATCCATTACTCAATGGCCCCTAGGGGTATTGATGCTGATAGTACTGGCTGATAATGAGAAACCATCCATCTACAGTTGCTACACACAAGCTACCTCAGGAGACACAAGCCGGCAACGGCCTGGGGCGAGGGACACAATAGATGACGTCAAGTGAGATGCCTAAAATGGATGAGAGAGTCCAGGAAAAACGCCACGGAAGATATTTTAACAAAGGATCTTGATTTAGTGGCTATACACATATTTAACCCACAGGTTTAACCCAGACTGATAGTGCTTTGCCTTTCCTGGTAGAGTACATGGTTGGAAGAGAGGAGAAGAGGAGAGGAGAGGAGAGGAGAGGAGAGGAGAGGAGAGAAAGCAAAATACATTCAAATCAGATCATCCAAACTTTACAGAATAAGGCTTTAACAGATTAAGGCTTAAATAAATTTTAACACTTTTTGAGTCATTTTTCTAAAGTATCTTTTTGAAAACAAAGAACAGCTAGCTCAGCTTCTATGAGATTAATGTTTTCAAATCCCAGGCGCCAGGGCAGGAGTGAGCTCATGTGCTACTGGCTTATCTCTCTTAACATAACAGTTTCATCCAAGTTCTCAAAATGATGGTACTTCATTTTTAGATGTGTGTTTGTGTATATGTGTTTATGTGTGTGTGTGTCTCTGAGTATGTGTGTGTTTGTCTCTGTGTATGTAGACTGTGTGTGTGAGTGTGTGTGTGTGTGTGTGTGTGTGTGTGTGTGTGTGTGTGTGTGTGTTGTCAAATGTGTTTAGGTTCCTGTGGATCCAGAACAGGACATTGGATCCCCTGGAACTGGAGTTATGGGCAATTGTCAGCCTCTTGACATGAATGCCAGAAACTGAACTCATTTTCCTGGACAAGTAGTCCTTAACTCCTGTTCCTCTGAATCTAAACATGGTATGAGATTGCAAAGTCATGTGTGGTTCTATTTTTAAGTTCCAGTTTTCTGTAAAATCTGTACTATACTCCAATACTGCTAGAGTGCTCCCTTTTCTCTGCATTCTTGCCAACACGAACTTCCTTATTTTTAACATCTGGGAGGGGGAAGTGGGCAAGAAAGGACCAGAAGCACAGTCTGTTGTTTCTTCTGTGTTTTTTACTTCCTGCCCTTGAACTTCCCAGAATTAAGAGTGTCTCGATCATTGTCCCCAAAGGCTGCTGTGCGCTCTTACTTCAGATCACTTTTCTTACACACACCATGGAAGTGAATGGTTTACTGTATGAACCCTCTGGGAACATGCATCTTCTCTTAGAGAACCATCCGTCAGTGCGGCCGTGATACAGTTCTATCCAGCTGAATCCAAATAACAAACCCAGCTGAGTTGATGAGCCTAGGGCCTCCCCGATCCTCCACTAGGGAATCGGAGAGAGAACTGGTTTAACTATGGAGCGTGGTATGGAAGTGTAGGACCTTTGCTTACGTGGCCTGCTTTGGCATAATTCCGTGTCCACCTGACAACAGATGGTCATGGTAGTGACTTTCTCTACAGGGTCCATACTGGCTGGAGTTTAACATCTAGGGTCCTGTGGCCTCTTTGACGAAGGGCAGGTGTGGCTTAGTTAAAGACACAGAGGCTTTTTAGAGGGGTCCTGTCATTCCCTGGGTCCTGTCTGGCCAACGTATTGGCTATTCTTTTTGACTTTTTCTTTTTTTTCCTCACTGCTTTAGGGACTCTGAACTTTGATTGTTGTTCTTGAAGAAGTTTTATTGGTCTTGAAGAGGACCTCCTAACTTTTGTGTAACATTTAGACAAAAACAGGATTTATTTAAAATAAACCCTGGTGTTAACTCTCAGTTTTCTAAGTACTTTGAAAGACTGACACACTCAACAGAAAGCACAAAGAACTCAATTAACAGCACCCTTGTTCTTTAAGAGAATTCTTGTAAGTGTTGCCATGTTACTGTCTTAGTTAGGGTTTCATTGCTGTGAACAGACACCATGACCAAGGCAAGTCTTTTTTTTTCTTCTTTTCTTTTTTTCGGAGCTGTGGACCAAACCCAGGGCCTTGCGCTTGCTAGGCAAATGCTCTACCACTAAGCTAAATCCCCAACCCCCAAGGCAAGTCTTATAAAGGACAACATTTCATTGGGGCTGACCTACAGGTTCACAGGTTCAGTCCATTATCATCAAGGCAGGAACATGGCAGCATCCAGGCAGGCATGGTGCAGGAGGAGCTGAGTTCTACATCTTCACTCTAAGGAAGCCAGGAACAGACTGAGCAGCTAGGGGGAGGGTCTCCAAGCCCAACTCTTCCTCCAACAAGGCCATACCTTCTAAGAGCGCCACTCCCTGGGCCAAGCATATGCAAACCATCACAGCTGCGTAATAGAATCCATCCCAGCAGCCTCGTCTACTGTGCAGAGGACAGACCCACAGATGGGAAGAACACGGGCTCTGAATCAGGTTCGAGATTGTGTAGAGTAGATGATCCGGGCTGCCAGGTACCCACAGGTTGCTCAGAACAGGAGAGGCTTGGAGTGAGCCTGTTCCGTGGCCTGCAGGCTCTTTCTTCACAGCTCTGTGGGAAGGATGGAGTCAGAGGTAAGGCCAGTAAGGCCTTTCTCAAGAACGTCGACTGCTGGGAACTGAGGACGGTGCTGCTCTGGAGAAAAGGTCATCTCATCTCTGGACTCGTACTTATTCAGTTCACTTTATGATCTGCCTCACCGAAGCTTTGGTTGTTATGAAAAGTCAAACTTTCCATATCTAAACAAGATTTTCTCTCCTCTTGCCTTCACAGCCTGAGGGCAGCCTTCTAGGGCTCTGGACGGTGGCTTGCAGGGTGTCGCTTCTCTCAGAGCTCTGACAAGCGATTCAGAGACCATCTTAGCTTAGGTGTCCTGGTTTACATTCCTACTTTTGCCCAATTTAGGGTTGTGGCTGTGGACAGCTGTTATTGATGGGACAGGGACGTGTGACACAGTGCTTTGATGCTGAGGACACAGAGGCCTCATTTACTGTTTCAAATATAATCAAGCTATTTCAAGCTTTCATTCAGTGCCTCCTGAAATGCTCAGATTTTCTGCCTAAATAAGTGGACTTTGTTTTTAGACAAGGTTTCTCTATGTATGGGATGGGGATATAGTATATTAATATATACTATATCTATATATATTTAATGTATAATATATATTAAAGAACAAAGGACTGAAGACATGGCTCATTGGTTAAGACTGCTTTCTGCTCTCTTACAGAGGCCCTGGATTCAGTTCTCAGCACCCACATCAGGCAGCTCACAATCATGTAAGCAGAGTTCTAGGGGATCTGGTACCTCATCTGGCATTCAGGAGAACACACACACACACACACACACACACACACAGAGAGAGAGAGAGAGAGAGAGAGAGAGTTGAGGATATAGCTCAGGGGATAATGCTGGGAGAGTACAGAGGCCTACCTATAAGTCTAGTCCCAAGAAAGCAAAGATGGGCTGGCTGGCTAGAAGTCCATTTCCTTTCTGTTGTTGTTGCTGCACACACTTTTAATCCCAGCACTTGGAGGCAGAGGCAGGCAGATCTTTGTGAGTTCGAGGCCAACCTGGTCTACAGAGTGAGTTCCAGGAAAGCCAGGGCAACACAGAGAAACCCTGTCTCAAGAAACCAACCAACCAACCAACAAACAAAGCAGCATTAGTCAGTTTTTGCTGCTCTTGCAGAGGACCTGGGTTCATTTATAAGCACCCACATGGTGGCTCACAACTGTCTGGGCATCCAGTCCTAGGGGATCCACCAGCCTCTTCTAGCCTCAGCAGGTATCTGAACATGTCTGTACATACATACACATATACAAACACACATATGCATACATGCACACACACATGCACAGATTAAAATAAATCTTTTTTAAGAAAATCTCATGGCAAAAAGCAACTAGGGAAGTGTTTATTTTACTCATCGTTCCAGATTATGGTCCATCCTAGCAGAGAAGTGACCATGGCAGGGTGTAAAATAGCTAGTCACATCACAGTCAGGAGCAGAAAAAAGAAAAGAAAAGGAAAGAAAGAAAGAAAAGTGAAAGGAAGAAAGGAAGAGAAAAAAAGAACATGAGCATGCCTAATTCTGTTTGCTAGCGCTCAGCTCACTTTCTCTCTTTTTACACAGTTCAGGACCTCCTGCCTAGGGAATGGTGCTGCCCACAGTGAGCTAAGTGTTCCTAGATTAATTAATTTACCTTGAGATAATCTGCTACAAACATGCCCACAAAGCCAATCCAATGTAGGCATTCCCTCATTGAGACTCTTTTGCCAGATGATTTTAGGTTATATTATTGACAAAACTAATTATTACATTAGAGTAGCCATATTGGTGAGTTCTGGGTTCTGTCTCAATAAATGAGGTGATGAACCATTGAGGAAGGCTCTCAACAGCAGCCTCCAGCCTCTACACACATATGTGCCTGTACAATGTAAACATGCTTACACACATGCACATATATCCTCTACACACACACACACACACACACACACACACACACACACACCCCAAGATGAAGTTGAACAAGAAGAGTTAAATGGTGCTGGAAAACACCAAGAACTTTTACCAAATTATACACGCTCTCAAGTTCACACTCTAGTCATTCCACTCACGACAGCTAGAATCCAACAAGAATACCCCGGTTAGGGTAGGGACTGGAATGCAGCAGGGCACAGACACCCAAAGTGAGGCTGTACCAGCTCAAAATCCCCAGAAAAGTTAGGGCTCGGTGGGGATCGAGAGTGTGTGGCAATCTATCTAATTCGTGACAAGTTCTTCCCTGTGATAAGCATCGATATCTAGAAAATGGGACAGGAACGAGGAGGAAGCATGAACAACCCACACAGCTGACACACCAGGGTGCTCACAGGCTGAACAAAACGGGGTGTCTTTAAAAGCAGCATTTTCACAAAACAACAACAACAAACCCTTAAAATTCTCAATTTTAGGAAATGTCTCTGGCCAGCTCTCTAATTATGCAAATAAACCTTCACAGGTATGTAAGACCCTCTTCTCTTCTGAAATATCCTCCCCACTCCCCCCACTTTTCAGAAGGAGATAAACAGTCTCTGTTTCTAAATTGCTTCTGGAGACAAGCTTTAGCAGGCGGGGATTAGACCGTGAGGTGGTGGTGTGCTACAGTTGTTTAACCGGAGTAGAGTCAGGGTGAGACCAGTACTATGGAATGTGTGTGTAGCCTAGCACTTAGGAGGATGAAGCGAGAAGACTGAGTTTAGGTCCAGCCTGGGCTTTGTAACAAGACCCTGACAAATTAAATGAGATGAGATGAGATGAGATGCCTTACATTAGGACTCTCGAAGTACAAACTAGAGAAAACCTTTGGTCTTGCCTAATGCAAGAGGCCACTCATTACACAAGGGTCTGTTAAGCATTAAATTGTAACCTCTAAGACATCTGTTGAAGTTCTAATACTTCCTACCCCTGTTCTCATGCCCCTTAATCTCAGAATATGACATTACTTGGAAATGCTCACTGATGATGTAATAAATTAGGTCATGTTGCGGTAAGCTGGACCTTGGTCCAATATGACTGATGTCCTTCTAAGAAGCAAAGGGACAGACACAGATGCACACAGGGCAGGGCTATGCAAAGGCAGAAGATCTTGAAGAGCTGCAATTGGCCCAGTACTGCAAAGTTCTCTACCACTGAGCTCCAGCCTCAGCCTCAAATATTGTAACTGGAAGCCCAGCACAAAGCTGGGGAGAAGCAGAGAAAAATTCTCCCCTTCAGGTTCCTGGAAAAAAAAAAATGTGACCCCCAACTTCTAGACTCTAGTAAGAGGAGGTCTCTGTTGTTCTAAGCCACCTAGTGGTGGTACTTGATCAAAGCATCCTTGGAAACAGACCATGGGTCAGGGAAAGGGTTAAAGCCTGAGAGGTTAGAAGAGACTGCTGGATCCCAGACGACCCTCTGCCCCTCTGCTGTGTTCTTCTTCCCTCCCCTTCCTCACTGCAGACTGCCCTTCTCTGTCTCTGTGACAAACAGTCTTGGTGATCACTTCCTGTTCCTTTGTTTGGGTAAGTAGGTCTGGGGCTGCCCCTCCCCTCTTTGCTTCTGAGGCTAGGTTGAAGTCCACTAGGACATGCCCGCTTTCTCTTTTATTCATGATTATTTTAGGAGTAACCAAGTGCTGGCCAGTGGCACTTGAAAATATGTCTCCTGAAGCTTCTGTGAAAGAGTAGTGTTTGTGCATGTGAGCATGTGTGTGTGTGCGCGCATGCGTGTGCGTGCGTGCGTGCGTGCAAGTGGTGTGTGTGTGTGTTTGTGTGTGTGTGGTGTGTATGGTGTGTGTGTGTGGTGTGTATGGTGTGTATGGTGTGTGCGTGTGTGGTGTGTGTGTGGTGTGTATGGTGTGTGCGTGTGTGCGGTGTGGTGTGTGTGGTGTGTGCGTGTGTGGTGTGTGTGGTGTGTGCGTGTGTGGTGTGTATGGTGTGTGTTTGTGTGTGTGTGTATGTGTGTGTGTGTGGTGTGTATGGTGTGTGCTTGTGTGTAACAGGGTATTGGATGACTCTGCGAACTCCAAGACTGTATTGTTTGTTACGGTGCGGCTCAGCCTTAGCTCAGCCCTTTAATCCCAAACAGTAAAGGTAAAGTTAGTTTGTAGAAAGAAGCATCCATGTTTGAAAGTGATGTCTAATTGAGTGGCAGACAAAGTGATGAATCAGAGAAAGATTTGCCAGAACAGGAAATGACCAACTCTCACAAGAAGACAGAGGAAAGAGAAGTTGTCTGAGGGGTAATGCAGAGGGGAGTCAGGAGGAAGAGGCAGTTTTACGGGGACAGTTTTACAGAGACAGGTTGACAAGAGAACAAGCCAGACAGGTGACGACAGAATGAGCCAGGGAATGAGGACACGGATTAGAGCAGATCGCCAGGGAGAACTAGAAAGGGGTGGGACTACTCAGCAGTAAGTCTCAGAGACTGAACACAGTCTAGGCCTAGATAAGAGGCTAGAAGCTTCCAGGTCTAAGCCTAGGCTAGCAGACAGAGGCAGTAAGCCTCCAAGACAACAGTTACGTGTGTGTGTGTGTGTGTGTGTGTGGTGTAGTGTGCATGTGCATGTGTGTCCATGGAACCCAGAAGAGGGCTCTGGATCCCTAGGAAGTGAAGTTACATATGATTGTGGGATGCCAGACATGTGTGCCTGGAACCAAACTTGGGTCCTCAGGAAGAACAAGTGTTCTTTTTTTCCGGAGCTGGGGACCGAACCCAGGGCCTTGTGCTTGCTAGGCAAGCGCTCTACCACTGAGCTAAATCCCCAACCCCAGAACAAGTGTTCTTAATTCTACCATCTCTCTAGGCTGAGATTTTCTTTTGTGATGAAAAGAGAAAGGCCAAGGAACAGGCTGTATCTCAGCGGCAGGTACTCTCTAGCAAGCAGAAGGCCCAGGTTTTGATCCACTTCCCACAGGGAAGGCAGCCATTTGAATGCTTAGCTGTCTGAAGGACCTACTGTCAGTGTCTTAGGGTTTTACTGCTGTGAACAGACGCCATGACCAATGCAAGTAAGTCTTATAAAGATAACATTTAATTGGGGTTGGCTTACAGAGTCAGAGGTTCAGTCCATTATCATCAAGGCATGGCAGCACCCAGGCAGGAATGGCTCAGGCAGAGCTGAGAGTTCTACATCTTCATCTGAAGGTTGCTAGCAGAATCCTGGCTTCCAGGCAGCTAGGATGAGGGTCTTAAAACCCATACTCACAGTGACACACCTACTCCAACAAGGCCACACCTTCTAATCCTGCCATTCCCTGGGTCAAATATATACAAACCACCATATTCATTCCACTCCCTGGCCCCTATAGGCTTGTTCAAACACATGAGTCTGGAGAACCGGGGCATACGTAAACATAGCGTGATGCAAATACATTTAGTCTAACTTCAAAAGACCCTATAGTCTAAAGCAGTCTCAACAATGTTAAAAGTCCAAAGTTTAAAGTCTTTTCTGAGATTCATCCAATCACTTAACTGTAATCCCCAAAGCAAGATGGGAAATTAGCTGGGAAAACACCAAACTCTGTATCTCCATGTCTAATGTCAAAGAAGTCTTCAGATCTCCAATGTTTTTCATTTTTGTTGACTGCAACAAACTTCTTTCTCCTGGGCTGCTTCCACTCTCTGTTAGAAGCAGATAGCCCAAGGCTCTGACATCTCAAACATCTTGGGGACTCCAAGGTCACTTCAATATTTCAGCTTCTTGTTTTATTGTGTGGGATCCACACATGATCTTCTGGGCCCCTCCAAAGAGCTAGCTTCACTTCTCCAGCCCTCTGTAGCGCTCTGAGCTCAGGTTGATCCACTCCACTGCTGCTGCTGTTCTTGGTAGTCAGCCCATGGCACTGACATCTCCAATACACTGTGGTCTTCTGCTGCAACTAGGCTTCACCAATAGCCTCTCATAGGCTCTCTTCATTGTGCCAAGCCACAAACCCTTTTCATGACCCCTTCAGTCCTGGGCCATCAACTGCAACTGAGGCTACACTTTCACCAATGGCTTTCTGTGGCCTCTCACAGTGCCCAGCCTCAGCTGCTCTCCATGACCTCTTCATTCCTTCAAAACCAGTACCACCTGGGTGACCCTTACACATTACCAAGTCCAGCTGCAGCATGAGGTACAACCTTGACTTTCTCTGAAACACAGCTTCTTTGTGCTCTCAGAAAACACTTCCCAGAAGATTTCACCTCAGTGATGCTGGTCTCTTCTTAATCACTGCTAATTTCTTAGCTCCAGCGAACCAGCATCAATTGTCCCAGTAGTCCCTTCTGTTCTGAACTCTAAAGCCAGAGCCATGTGGCCAAAGCTTCAGAGTTCGTCTGCTTGCTGGGGTTGGAATATGGTCCCCTTGTTCTATTACATTATCACCAGCTTTATTTTCCAACTCCTTCACTGCCTAAGCTTGGCTGTCCTGGAACTTGCTCTGTAGACTGACTTTGAACTCACAGATCTGCGTGCCTGTCTCCTAAGCACTGGGGCTAAAGATGGGGTCCACCAAGCCTGGATTTAAGTTTTTTTTGGGGGTTAGGGATTTAGCTCAGTGGTAGAGCGCTTGCCTAGCAAGGGCAAGGTCTTGGGTTCGCTCCCCAGCCCCAAAAAAAAAAAAAAAAAAAAAAAGTTTTTCTTCACCTAGAACTTGCTCTGTTTTAGGTTGGCCTTGAACTCAGAGATCTGCTTGTCTTTGCCTCTTGGGATTAAAGGCTAGTATTATGTCTGGACCTAAATTTAGCTGGGTGGGATCTTGCCCCAAGGTCACCACTCCCTTAATTCAATTTAATATCGTTGAACACAGGATTCAGCTCTATTTCACTTCCTTGTGACCCTTTAATACTTGAACCATATATTTTATATTTTTCCTTTCTCAGATTGCTATGCTTGTTTAAAATGTTTTTCATGAGACTTAACCAGAAAACAAAGTCTATGATGGGCATCTCTAAGACTTTCTTTGTCAATACTAATTATTCTGAGTCTCTTCACTTTTGCATCAGACAGCCTCAAGACAAGAGCAAAATGTAGCCACATTCTTAACTGAAATACTACAGAAACAGTCTCTAGGCCACATATTGAAATTCTCCACTGAAACCTCTTGGGCCAGATCCTTACAATTAAAATCACTCTCAGTGACAAAGTCTTCCATATTCCTACTCGGGTAGACCATTAAGTCGCATTTAAAGCATTCCACTGCTTTCTAAATCTAAAGTCCCAAAATCCACATTCCTCCAAACAAAAGCATAGTCAGGCCTATCATGGCAATACCCTGCTGGTCCCTGATACCAACTTCTGTCTTGGTTAGGGTTTTACTGCTGCAAACAGACACCATGACCAGTGAAAGTCTTATACAGGACAACATTTAATTGGGGCTGGCTTACAAGCCCCGAGGATCAGTCCATTATCATCAAGGCAGGAGCATGGCAGCTCCCTGGAAGGTAGAGACAGAGCTGAGAGTTCTACATCTTCATCTGAAGGCTGCTAGCAGAATAATGGCTTCCAGGCAGCTAGGATTGAGGGTCTTAAAGCTCATACCCACAGTAATACACCTACTCCAACAGGGCCACACCTTTAATAGTGCCACTCCTTGGGCCAAGCATATGTAAACCATCACGGCCAGCTTCAGGGTAAGCACCGTGCATTGGGCCTTGTGCCTCCTACTTCTCACCTATAATTTGAATACATCCACATCTTTCTTAAAAATTTCCCCCAGCAATTCTTCTTTTTTAAGATTTTATTTATTTAGTATATATAAGTACACTGTAACTGTCAGACACACCAGAAGAGGGCACCAGATCTCATTACAGATGGTTGTGAGGCACCATGTGGTTGCTGAGATTTGAACTCAGGACCTCTGGAAGAGCAGTCAGTGCTCCTAACAGCTGAGCCATCTCTCTCCAGCCCATACATTTGCATCTTATATCAATGTTCACATAGGCTCTGGGGAAAGGAATGACATGGGTTAACAGACTCTGAAGGAAATGTATGAATCATTTCAACAGAAAGGAAGACAAGTTGCTCGCTCTGGTGCCACCGGAATTCTTAGGCTTTGAAATGTTGGAATGAGTCATAACTGGTCATGTTTTATAAGTTAAAAAGCAATTCAATTGTGTATTATTCACAGGGTGCATGATTACTTCATGGGGGTGGACAGGAACAATCTATCGCCACTTGACAGACTGGTTGCTGAATGAGAGAGGAAAGCCATTAAACAAAACACGGCAAGCAGTGGGCACACACCCCACCCCTCCTCGCTGCACCTTCGGTTTTCTACAGGGTGATTTGCACTGACAGCGGCAAGATAGCCATTTGTTATGCTTTGTATCCTGCTCAAATGTGTTCCCTAAGGGCTCAGGCATTGGGGGCTCGGTCCCCGAGGTGGTTTAACATTTAAGAGGCAATGTCAAGTAGATGGCAGCTAGGCCATTGAAAGTGCCGGATTCACAAAGGATTAATGCCTTTGTGGGACAATGAGTTGGTTCCTATGAGAGTGGGCGTTAGGAAGGAGCCAGTCTGACCTCTGCACATCTCCGGTTTCCTGTGTCACCATGTGAAGAGCACATGATCGCACCACCATGACCTCATCTGTCTGGAATCCTTCAGGAAAACTCAGCCGGTAGCACCCCCTGGCCCTTAAGCCTCTAAAGTCATGAGCTACTTAGGACTCTTGAATTTGTAAAGTTTCCAGGTTCAGGTAACTTCTAATGCAAAAGAAAATGGATGGGTTCATTCTGAAGAACACTAAGGGATAGCTACAACCACTAAAATCAGCCCAGTCTAAAGAGCACATACCCTGAGCACACCCCAACCAGGAAGAGCTGGAAGTAGGACACAGGTAAACCAAGCAGCTTTGGACCTTGGTAGAAAAACTGTAACCACGTCTGTTGCAAAAAAAAAAAAAAAAAAAAAAAACAAAAAACAAAACAAAAAACAAAAAAACGCTGAAAAATCCATTGTTTCTTTGTATCCACAAAGCTCAGCAAAGCTGTTGAGCTTCCTCCTCTTGGGCTCTGCTGACAGCAATGGGACCATAAGAACAGAAGTCCCAAGAACTTTACCAGTTCTGCCTCAGGGCTAATGGAGTCCATACTGAGGTCTTAATAATTCTCAGTATAGGAAGTTAGGATTCTTCCCTTTTGCCTTCTCTGTCCTTTGCCACCACACACACAGCACAATCTTTTCTTAAACAATTATTCGATTTTATGCACATGAACATTTTGCCTGTGTGTGCACACCACGTGCATGCCCGGTGACCGTGGAGGTCAGAAATCCCTGGAACTGAAGTTGCGATGGTTGTATGAGCCTTCATGTAGATTCTGGGAATCGAATCTGGGTCCTCTGCAAGAGCATCGAGGGCTCTAAACCGCTGAGCCATCTCTCTTCCTTAAAGGTCAGATCATGTCCATCATTCTTATCAAAGCCGGAGGGAAGGCCATGGTGGTGCACTCCTTTAATCCCGCATCCGGGAGGCAGAGGCAAGAGGATCTCTGTGAATTAGAGGCCAGCCTGGTCTGCGTTATGAGTTCCAGGACGGCCAGGACTACATAAAGAGACCCCATCTCAGGAAAAAAAAAGTAGGGTGGGTAATAAAGAAGAACTGAGTTACATATAGTCTGAACTGTTGTATTTGAGACTCACACTAGCTCCCTTGCCTGGAGTTGGAAACTGGTTCTCCCAACTTTGTAATGACAAGTCTGTGCCTTTTATGAATTTCAGCGTGGTAAGCAATGAGTCATGCTCTTGATCCTCCATTTGAACCACAGGAAGCCCCACTCTTCTAAGCAGAAGTGATTCACCACGTGATCACCACCCTAGCCTTAGCTACGCTACCACTGGCGTGTGGCCCCATTAGTCAGTCACATAGTGACCCTGCTCACCTTCCTAACAATAGACTCTTGTTCACATTTTCAAGTTTTATTCTGTGTATTTAAGTATATTGTATATATTATGTGTTTACTCTTATTCTCTTTAAACTTCAAGTAACTAAATTCCACATGGGTCTAATTTTGCCATTTCTTATCTCTGATGACTCATTTGTGATGCCTAGTCTTGTGTTATGATTGTGTGTGTGTGTGTGTGTGTGTGTGTGTGTGAGAGAGAGAGAGAGAGAGAGAGAGAGAGAGAGAGAGAGAGAGAGTCAGACACAGAGACAGAGACACAGAGGAGACAGAGACAGAAGCAGAGACAGAGGCAGAGACACAGAGAGAGTGTTGTATTTTTCTAAGCTGTAAGCTCTTGGTTCTAGAAATCTGTCTTGTTGGAAATTGTCAGGAGTGCTTTGATGGGCTCTTCCTCCAGAGAGGGCTCATGTTTGCTTCAGCCAGCGTCTAGGGCCTGTCTGATCTGACAGGCTTTACTATAGATGCTCAGCTATGTGTATCTGGACCTCAGATGTGTCAGATGTGTGGGTCCTGATCTGATTTGGAGCAGGCATTTCCAGTTATGTCGTTGTGGTTGTTGTTGCTGCTGTTTTTTTGAGACAGAGTTTCTCTATGCAACCCTGGCTGGTCTGGAACTGTATGTGGACCTGGCTGGCCTCAAATTCACCAAGATCCGCCTACCTCTCCTTCCCAAGTGCTGGGGTTAAAAGCATGTGCCTTCACACAGGGCATTAGTTGTGGATTTTTATGAGATGTTTCGTCTTTCTCTGCCCAGAGGTGGAGATAAGACAAGCCAGGGTTCTTTTGCCCATTCTGTGGTCATTTCTGAACCTACTATCATGGTTCAGCCCTCTGTCTGGTCTTTCATAAACCACACGGGAATACCCTTGACTCCACTGTGTTCGTGGTCTCTTACGCCCTCAACTTTTGGGTCTTGTGATTCATGCCTTAGACCTAGAAAAAAATCCCACTGCTTTCTTTATAGCTGAGATGCTAACTTAAAAGGCGTTTTTCTTTCTTACTTTTTAACCTAACTTTAGGTAGTTCTGTAGTAGGAAGGTTCCAAGAAAGTTACTTGTCCAGTTATTAGCACAAGGAATTAAAGGTACTGTTTACACCTACAGGGCTTGTATCCACCATCTTGCCAAATTTTATTTACTCTGCTATTTTATACTGTTTATATATATATAATTTATATATGTATATTTATATATATTTATATATAAATATATTTAAAATATATTTATATATACTTTCTATAGTTTATATTAGTTTTTATATTTTCTAGGTGTTTAGTCTATAATTGTGTACTTTTTTATACTTGCAAGAATTTCTAGAAATTGTTGATGAATGGAAGATATATGGAGTATCTTGCTTATTTTTTATTTGAGTTCAACAGATTTGGTATTTCCTCTTTAGAAAATTTTTCTTTTTAAGAAAATTACCCCAATTGATTTAACAAATTTCCTAATAGGCCTATTTTACTTAGCTTTATTCTCTCTTACTAACATTTCCTTAAATAGTCATTATTTTTATTTTAGTTTCTGTGTGTGTGTGTGTGTGTGTGTGTGTGTGTGTGTGTGTGTGTGTCCTGCATGCATATCTATGGATCACACATGTGCAGTGCCCACGGAGACAGAAGAAGGCATCAGATCCCCTGGAACTGAACTGGAGTTGCAGATGGTTGTGAGCTGCTATGTGGGTGCTGGGAATTGAACTTGGGTCTTTTCCAAGAGCAGCCAGCACTCCCAGCCCCTGAGCCCTCTCTCCAGCCCCTTGTCCTTTTAATCAGATCATGGCTGCTGAAACTCAGTCAGTACCTCAGAATATATTGGTGTGGTGCTAGAACTAATTGTTATACCGAGTCTTGCTGTCCATCCTTCAACTATGTCCATCCTTCAACTATGTCCTTATCTATTGAGGCTGGAGCTGAGGGTACTAGAGAGGAAACCCCCAAGAATGGCCAGTATTAATATGATGGAGGATCTTGTGTTTCTGGTTAGGGAATCAGGACTCTGTCCTAAAAGCAGAACTGACTACTAAAAAAATTCAGGTTGTGGCAGTAAGGAGATTGGGCGGTAGAGTCCCACTGGAGGCCAGGAGACCATAGGGGCTGTGGCTGTTGTTGTCTAGGCCAGAAAAGGACACATCATGATTGCTACATTGTTACCGGTTTCATGCTCTTTTGGTCGGGTTCTTCCAAGTATAAGAGTTATTTAAGACTGGATATGTGTGGCAGGAGAGGGCAGAGTTGGTAATTAGAAATCAGAGAAAATGGGGTTGGGGATTTAGCTCAGTGGTGAGCGCTTGCCTAGCAAATACAAGGCCCTGGGTTCGGTCCCCAGCTCCAAAAAAAAAAGGAAAAAAAAATCAGAAAAAACAAATCACAAACAGCCAGGCACAGCCGCACATGTTTTTGAGCCAGCACTGAAAGGCCAGAGGCAGGTGGATCTGAGTTCTAGCCCGGCAAGGAAACAGATGTCCAGGAACGCACTCTTCTCAGGTAATCTGTGCTTTTCACTTTCTCTGTTTCCTTTCAGGTACCAGTAGGCAGTTCATACATTGGCACCGCCAAAGTCAGCCAGTCAGTCAGTCTCTCTCTCTCTCTCTCTCTCTCTCTCTCTCTCTCTCTCTCTCTCTCTCTCTCTCTCTCTCTCTGTCTCTAGTCTTACAATGTTTCATTCTTACCATTCCCCTTAAGTATTTAGGATTCCACCCTGCTCCATACCGTTATGAACTTCCGTTTCAGTCCCAGAGCTAGGACCTGACAGGAACCCCAGCAAGCTGTTCTCATCTCCCCAACCCCTGGCTGGTTTAGGCATAGATATGTGGTAAACGCCTGGCCCTGAGCAAAGGAATACCCACTGGGAAGGACGGTATCTTTACCTCTGAGGAGGACACACTAGAAGAAATGCATTTATGTTCCTTAGCATATCATTGTGCCAGAATGTCATTTGAGACAGCAGCAACCAATGTAGTAACAAAGAGGAGGAGGAAAGTAGAAACCTTCAGGGCAAAGACTAAAACTATGGGAAAGCTCCTAGTTCCTTGCTTATGCCAATGAGCCACTGATGGGCAAGCTGCTGTATTTCTGAACTTGACTGTTTGTGTGTGTATATGTGCTGTATGTGTGTTTTGTCTGTGTGCACTGTGAATGTGTATGTCGTATGTATGGGGATGGTGTGTGTGGTGTGCGTGATGTATGTGTGTGTGTTTGATGCATAAGTGCATTTTAGTTTTCATGCATGCATGTGTGGAGGTCAGCAATTGACACGGGATGTCTTTTTTTTTTTTTTTCCGGAGCTGAGGACCGAATCCAGGGCCTTGGCGCTTGCTAGGCAAGTGCTCTACCATTGAGCTAAATCCCCAACCCATCACGGGATGTCTTAATCAATCTCTTCATCCTCCTCCTTCTTTGAGATGGAGTCTCCCACTGATACTAGAGTTCACTGGTTGGCCAATGAGCTACAGGAATCTGCCCACCTCCTTCCTTGAAAGTGCTGGGGTTACAGATGTGGGTAAAAAGGGGCTGAGGATCCAAACTCAGACCCTCAGGCTTGCACAGCAAACACTTTCCCCACTGGGTCATTTCCCCAGCCCCGCTTGGCTTTATTGATGTCTATGATGCTATAGATTGAATATTTGCTTATTTTCCTTCCAACCCCTAATGTTTCACATCTAAAAACCCTAAGACACAAGGTGGCTTTATCTGGAAGTGACAAGGTCATAAGGTTGGTTCCAGGAATGAGATTGGTGCTGGTCTGAAGGAAACTTACAGAGCTCCTTCTCTTCCTTCTGCCGTATTGTAATGCAATAATGGATTGGAACACGAACCCTCATCATATATCTGACCTAGTAATGGCTTATTCTATAGGTCTCAGCTCCCAGAGCTGTGATAAACACATTTCTATAGTTTATAAACCACTGAACCTGTGGTATTTTGTTTTAATAGCCAAAGTAGAACAAGATAATGACTTTTTTCTTACAGTTTTGTTCTCATTGGTTTTGGTGGAGTTTTTTATTTGTTTGTTTGTTTTTGACTGGGTCTTTCTTTTTGTGTCCCAGAGTTCACTCTGCAGACCAGGCTGGCCTCAAACTCACAGAGACCTGCCTACTTCTGCCTCTCAAGTACTGAGATCAAACATGTACCACTAAACCAGCTTTATTTTTATTTTTAATTATGCGTGCCTGTGTACTCATGTGTGCACTCAAATACAGTTGCCTTAGAGACCAGAGGAGAGCTTTGGACCTCCTGAAGTCAGAGTCACAGGCGTCTCACAGCTGCCTGACACAGGTGCTAAGAACCAAACCCAGGTCCTCTGAACAGCATAGTGGCTGAGCCATCTCTCAAGCCCTTGCTCGTGCTTTCTTGAAAGTGTGTGATTTGATGCCAATGCCTTAGTACTAATCTAGTCTTCTCTCTTTATTACTGTAAGCATCATCCAAACCAAACTAACCTTGTGGAGTAGAGAAGTTCATTTAGCTCATGGTCCTAGGGATCCGATGCATGGTTCGGTGATGGAACAGGGGGCATGGACAGCAGGGAGCGATTATATTGTCAAACAGGTGATCAGAGAGTTGGGGGTCTCGCAGGCCACCCTGAAGGCTAGCCAACAATTGACCTAATGACTACCCACGAGGTCCTCTCACCTCAACGTCATCATACGTAGGACCAGTTTTCTGGCAGATCAGCCCTTGGAGGCCATGGTATCTAAATCATCTGTCTGAATATTTTGGGTCTGGAGCCCCTCTTGATATGGATTGATCTTAGTGGAGATGGAGACAAATATACAACAGTAAGAACAGATTGGAGAAGGAGCTGGCTAATAAGGAGGTATATGTTTAGAGCGAGGCAGCAATAACCTAGGTCCAGGACTGCTGAAGAATGCAATAGGCAGTGTGCGAATGGATATGTAGAGCTGGGAAGAGTTAGAAATACATCTTCCTGCGCTCAGCATGTAGACCAGTTGCCGAACACTTAGAAGATCTGTGATTTGATTCCCAGAACTACATAAAGCTGGGCATGGTGGTGCAAGGCTTTAATTCCAGCATTCAGAGGCAGAGGCAGGAGGAGCAGATGTTCAAGGCCATGCCTAGCTACACAGTGACTTGGACAAGGAAGGGTCCTGGTAGGCCCAAACATGGTAACCATGGTTCTGGCAAGCCTTGCTAAACTGTTAGATTACATTCCTGAAGCTAGTCACCAAGGTCTAGTCCTTTATTTGGTCACTTCCCCCTCCTGAGGCTGACTACAAAGGTCCAGCTTTCAACGGATTGAAGTCCAGCAATCAAAAGCCCCCTTCAGCTCGCTTAATTAACACGCCCAATCAAAACAAACCAACTCACCTTAACAGGGGGTGGAGAGTGAGGGTAGAGAGGGTGAGGGGCAGGGGAGGGTGTTCCCCCTCCTCCTTTATAAACTGCTATTTGCTTCTGGGCCACATCTGTCTTCTCTCTATCCAGAAGCAGCCTTTTGTCCCTCAGTGGCAAATATCCCTTCCCCCTCTCCCTTGCCCCTTTTCTCTCTCATTACCTATCTCCTGTCCCCATCTCTTATTCCCTGCTCTTTGTCCCTCTGGGACAAATAAATTTCCTTTGTACTGAGAACTTGGTTTTGATGTGTCCTGGGCCAATTTCAATCCTTTCAGAGGCCAACCCAGGATATTCGAGGTCCTATTTCCAGAGAAAACCAAACCTCCAAATGAAACAGAAGACAGAGTAGCCCACTCTGCTGCTCCCTCTGGTGCCTGCATTTTCCTTCTGCTTGAGGCCTGAGAGACAAGGGCCTCTGATTCTTCTCACAGCCATGGCTAAGGGGCGATACCCTTTCCTCCTAGGTTCACAGGTTAAATGGGCAGAATCTTCCTGAAGACTTAAACATTCATGGATCACAAAACTCTCCCACACCCATCCATCTACCTACCCATAGTCATTTAAACATATCCTTAAATAGTGTTACTGCTTTCTAGGAATTTCTCCTACCACTTTATAAAGATTAAATCATTCAATCCCCGGTTCACTTGAGATGCTCTAACAAAATGCTGTGGACCAAATAATTTATAAATGATAGAAACGTATCGGTCATCACTCCGGAGGCTGGAAAGCCCAGGGTCAGTGTCTCCTAGGAGTCAACTCCGCTTCACAGATGGTACTGTGGGCCTGAGGGCTCAGATGGCAAAAGGGAGTCATAAGTTCTCAGACTTTTTATAAAGACCCTAACCTCATTCACAAAGGCTTCATTTAATAGCCTCATGAGATCCCCACCTCCTGATACGATGGGGATTAGATCTCAGCATGTGGTCTTTGGAGGGATAGAACATTATTATTAACTTATGATCATCTTTTCCATGCATTAGGGAATCCTTACATAATACATTCATACAGTCCCTAAATGGCTAAGGCAGAGCTAGAAGGCCTCCTTTCTGGATTCATATTCTACCTACCGTTCAGCAGAACCTCTTGAGTCTGTGCATATTAAAATACTCCTATTCTGGGGTTGGGGATTTAGTTCAGCGGTAGAGCGCTTGCCTAGCAAGTGCAAGGCCCTGGGTTCGGTTCCCAGCTCCGAAAAAAAAAAAAAAAGAAAAGAAAAAAAACCCCACTCCTATTCCGTGCTGAATGTAACATTTTTACTGTTAATGTGTCTCCTATGGCACCCAGAGCCTCACACGTGTTAAACATATACTCTGCTGCCAAGCTACCTCTCTGGACATATTTTTAAAGATTTACTTACATTATTTATATGAGTACACTGTAGCTGTCTCCAGACACACCAGAAGAGGGCATCAGATCCTATTACAGATGGTTGTAAGCCACCATATGGTTGCTGGGAATTGAACTCAGGACCTCTGGAAGTGTATCAATGCTCTTAACCTCTGAGCCATCTCTCCAGATCGTCTCTGGACTTTTTACTTTTGTTCACTTTTCTTGGTTGTTTGTTTGGCTTTTTCTTCCTCTGACACAGAAAGAACACTCTGCAGTTCTAGCTGGCCTGGAGTTCAGTGTGTGGACCAGACTGTTATCCAACTACAATCTCCAGAGTGCGGGATTAAAGGCATGCACCATCAAGCC